>NC_088399.1:7610278-7870278 GCF_034236695.1 Oncorhynchus nerka
CAAGTCTCATTTACAAACATGCTAATCCCTATTCAACTTGAAAGGCACTACACTCTTTGCACAGGAAAGGATGTTCACATAGAAACAAACCAGGTCTATAATGACTGGACTAGGACGTCACAACATTAGTTTACTTTCTTCCAAGAGAACGAGAGAGGGAGAAAGAACGAGAGAGGGAGAAAGAACGAGAGAGGGAGAAAGAACG
This sequence comes from Oncorhynchus nerka, assembly GCF_034236695.1. Classification (NCBI taxonomy): domain Eukaryota; kingdom Metazoa; phylum Chordata; class Actinopteri; order Salmoniformes; family Salmonidae; genus Oncorhynchus; species Oncorhynchus nerka. The sequence continues at coordinate 7,610,484 of NC_088399.1, forward strand.
AGAGAGGGAGGGAGAAAGAAGGAGAAAGAACGAGAGAGGGAGAAAGAACGAGAGAGGGAGAACGAGAGGGAGAAAGAACCAGAGAAGGAGGGAAAGAAGGAGAGAAGGAGAGAGAAAGAACGAGAGATGGAGAGAGAAAGAACGAGAGAAGGAGAGAGAAAGAACGAGAGAAGGAGAGAGAAAGAACGAGAGAAGGAGAGAGAAGGAGAGAGAAAGAACGAGAGAAGGAAAGAACGAGAGAAGGAGAGGGAAAGAAGGAGAGAAGGAGAGAGAAAGGAGAGGAGAGAGAAAGAACGAGAGAAGGAGAGAGAAAGAACGAGAGAAGGAAAGAACGAGAGAAGGAGAGGGAAAGAACGAGAGAGGGAAAGAACGAGAGAAGGAAAGAACGAGAGAAGGAGAGGGAAAGAACGAGAGAAGGAGAGGGAAAGAACGAGAGAAGGAGAGAGAAAGAAGGAGAGGGAAAGAACGAGAGAAGGAGAGAGAAAGAAGGAGAGAGAAAGAACGAGAGAAGGAGAGGGAAAGAAGGAAAGAGGGAAAGAACGAGAGAAGGAAAGAACGAGAGAAGGAAAGAACGAGAGAAGGAGAGGGAAAGAACGAGAGAAGGAAAGAACGAGAGAACGAGAGAGGGAAAGAACGAGAGAAGGAGAGGGAAAGAACGAGAGAAGGAGAGGGAAAGAACGAGACAAGGAGAGGGAAAGAACGAGAGAAGGAGAGGGAAAGAACGAGAGAAGGAGAGGGAAAGAACGAGAGAAGGAGAGGGAAAGAACGAGAGAAGGAGAGGGAAAGAACGAGAGAAGGAGAGGGAAAGAACGAGAGAAGGAGAGGGAAAGAACGAGACAAGGAGAGGGAAAGAACGAGACAAGGAGAGGGAAAGAACGAGACAAGGAGAGGGAAAGAACGAGAGAAGGAGAGGGAAAGAACGAGAGAAGGAGAGGGAAAGAACGAGAGAAGGAGAGGGAAAGAACGAGAGAAGGAGAGGGAAAGAACGAGAGAAGGAGAGGGAAAGAACGAGAGAAGGAGAGGGAAAGAACGAGAGAAGGAGAGGGAAAGAACGAGAGAAGGAGAGAGAAAGAACGAGAGAAGGAGAGAGAAAGAACGAGAGAAGGAGAGAGAAGAACGAGAAAGACAGAGAGAAGCTGCTGTTAGGTCCCCAAGCCCCCTAACCCCCATCCTGCATCTGCTCTGTCTGGGAGGGAGGGAGGGAGGGAGGGAGGGAGGGCTCAGACAATAGAGTAAGGTCTATCTCTAACAATTAGCACACTGAGGGTCAGCATTGTCACTGTGCTCAATGGCAGTTAAACAGCTTCAATGGGCACTGCTGTGTGTGTCTCAGTGATCACAGAGCAGAACAAGGTCAGGCATAGAGGAGAAAAGATGAGGGATGGAGGGAGGCCTAACAGGCTGGACCTCCTCTATCGGCTTCATAGAGGAGAAAGGATGAGGGATGGAGGGAGGCCTAACAGGCTGGACCTCCTCTATCGGCTTCATAGAGGAGAAAGGATGAGGGATGGAGGGAGGCCTAACAGGCTGGACCTCCTCTATCGGCTTCATGACATGAGAGGACACAAAACCAACTACTTTACACCAGCATCTCAGTGAAAAATGACAAAACCAGAACTCACAATATACCAAAAGGGACATTGGTTTGTTATGGGACTTGAACAAACAATTACACAGTGGTTTGTTATGGGACTTGAACAAACAATTACACAGTGGTTTGTTATGGGACTTGAACAAACAATTACACAGTGGTTTGTTATGGGACTTGAACAAACAATTACACAGTGGTTTGTTATGGGACTTGAACAAACAATTACACAGTGGTTTGTTATGGGACTTGAGCAAACAATTACACAGTGGTTTGTTATGGGACTTGAACAAACAATTACACAGTGGTTTGTTATGGGACTTGAACAAACAATTACACAGTGGTTTGTTATGGGACTTGAACAAACAATTACACAGTGGTTTGTTATGGGACTTGAACAAACAATTACACAGTGGTTTGTTATGGGACTTGAACAATAGCACATAGTATGATTGTGATATACATGTTGCATGACCAGTACTCCTAAACTATTTTTGAATGAGTAGCAAAATCTATAATTATAGTAATAGAGTTGGATTTTAAAAAGAAGTCAACATGGCGTGGTGTGTGTTTTAAGTCATTATTGAAAGTTATAACCAGGACCCTGTCTGACAGACATTTATCAGAGAGAAGAGACTCCTAACACACACACACACACCAGCAGATAGAAGCGCAGCAGCGTGAGGATAGGTACAGTCCAAGCTCCTTGGTGGGTCTGGGATTGGAGCCATCAGCTTGGTGGGTCTGGGATTGGAGCCATCAGCTTGGTGGGTCTGGGATTGGAGCCATCAGCTTGGTGGGTCTGGGATTGGAGCCATCAGCTTGGTGGGTCTGGGATTGGAGCCATCAGCTTGGTGGGTCTGGGATTGGAGCCATCAGCTTGGTGGGTCTGGGATTGGAGCCATCAGCTTGGTCTGTCTGGGATTGGAGCCATCAGTTTTGTCTGTTTGATGAAGGAACAGCGAGTCAAAGCCACAGACCGTCAGCTTGGTGGGTCGGCCTCAGTTGTTCTGGGATTGGAGCCATCAGCTTGGTGGGTCTGGGATGTCTGGGTCTGGGATTGAGCCTCCAGGCCAGTCACACATCAGCTTGGTGGGTCTGGGATTGGAGCCATCAGCCATGAGACGCCATTGTTGTGAGTGTGTGAGAAGAGAAGCCCCCAGCCCAGGCTGTCTGAGTCACAGCTTGGTCTGTCTGGGATTGGAGCCAAGCTTGGTCTGTCTGGGAGCCCAGCTTGGTGGGTCTGGGAGACCCAGTTTGTGGGTCTGGGATTGAGAAAGAGCCATCAGCTTGGTGGGTCTGGGATTGGAGCCATCAGCCCAGGCATCAGCTTGGTGGGTCTGGGACACATCAGCGTAACGAGCCCATGAGACGCCAGTCTGGGATTGGAGCCATGTTTTGTGTTTGATGAAGAAAAGAGAAGCCCCAGCCCAGGCTCCGAGTCACACTCCGTAACGAGCCATGAGACGCCAGTTTGTGTGTGTGTGTGAGAGAGAAGCCCCAGCCCAGGCTCCGAGTCACACTCCGTAACGAGCCATGAGACGCCAGTCTGTGTGTGTGTGTGAGAGAGAGAAGCCCCAGCCCAGTTCACAGCTTCCCTGTTCAGTAATTAGCCTTTCTAGTGTCCTGACTGATGGTGAGCCATTGCATCTGTGACACACACACACACACACACACACACACACACACACACACACACACATACATACATACACACCACACCATACACACACACGCACACACGCACAGCAGAGACATTGCACAAATATCCTTAGACATGAAGCTACGTTCAGAATTCAATGTGTCCTGCAGCAGAAGTAGTGATGGGTTCTGATCAGTGTGGCTTAATGAATTAGCTCTTTCAACCTCTCACTGATGATGACAGATTTCTACCAACCAGTGGTGTTGTTTTGATGGAGGAAGGCTGCCCTCCACAGGATAACGACTGCCAAAACCACAAGACAAAAGGGACCCTCCCCCAGCACCATCTTCCCCTGTCCACCTCCCTCCCCCTCCAGCCCCCTCCCTCTTCCTCCAGCCCCCTCCCTCCCTCTCAGGACACAACTAGGCTGCAGATAGACTCTAGAAGATGAGAAGAAAACAGCCCCCTCTCCTCCATCCATTCCTTCTATCATAGCTGCAGGCGTTCATTTATTTCTATCGCCCCGCCCCGCCACACACACACACACACACGCAACCTGCTCTAGTACATAGAAGAAAAAAACATGCTCTTATGACAGCCATCTTCTCCAATGTCTTTAATGACGGCCTGATGAGATGACGGGAGGGCTGGAGAGGGAAAGGGGGGGCTGGAGAAGGGAAGGGTAAGGGGGTCGGGCAGGAGAGGGGAAGGGGGCTGGAGAAGGGAAGGGGAGGGGTCGGGCAGGAGAGGGGAAGGGGGCTGGAAAAGGGAAGGGGGTCGGGCAGGAGGGGGTCGGGCTGAGAGGGGAAGGGGAGGGGGTCGGCAGAGAGGAAAGGGGGTCGGCAGGAGAGGGGAGGGGGTCGGGCAGGAGAGGGGAAGGGGGAGGGGGAGAGGGGAGAGGGGGTCGGGCTGGAGAGGGGAAGGGGAAGGGGGTCGGGCAGGAGAGGGGAAGGGGGTCGGGCAGGGGAGAGGGGAAGGGGGAGGGCAGGAGAGGGGAAGGGGGAGGGGGGAGGGCTGGAGAGGGGGAGGGGGTCGGGCAGGAGAGGGGAAGGGGGTCGGGCAGGAGAGGGGAAGGGGAGGGGTCGGGCAGGAGAGGGGGGGGGGGGGTCGGGCAGGAGAGGGGAAGGGGGTCGGGCAGGAGAGGGGAAGGGGAGGGGTCGGGCTGGAGAGGGGAAGGGGGTCGGGCAGGAGAGGGGGAGGGGGTCGGGCAGGAGAGGGGAAGGGGGGAAGGGGGTCGGGCTGGAGAGGGGAAGGGGGGGGTCGGGCAGAGAGGGGAAGGGGGTTGGGCTGGAGAGGGGAGGGGGTCGGGCAGGAGAGGGGAAGGGGGTCGGGCTGGAGAGGGGAAGGGGGTCGGGCAGGAGAGGGGAAGGGGTCGGGCTGGAGAGGGGAAGGGGGTCGGGCAGGAGAGGGGAAGGGGAGGGGGTCGGGCTGGAGATGGGAAGGGGGCTTGAGAAGGGAAGGGGCCTGGAAAAGGGAAGGGGGTCGGGCTGGAGAGAGGTAATAGATGGTAGCAGATCTGATGGTAGATCGCTGTGTGGAATCAGGTGCATCTCTAACATCTGAGACCACAAGGGAACCAGGGTCGGGCTGCCAAATCACAGGGGAAGGGGACAGACACACAGGAGAGCAGGGGAAGGGAGGGGCACACAGGAGCTGCAGATTGGAGAAGGGGGACAGACACAGGGAAGGGGCCTGGAAAAGGGACAGGAGAGCAGGTGGATCTGGAGAGAGGTAACAGAGGCAGAGATCTGATGGACAGGACACAGGAGAGCAGAGTGGAATCAGGTGCATCAGAACATGAGACAGAGTGGAGCTAGGAGAGGACAGAACACAGGAGAGCTGGAGCTAGGAGAGGACAGGCCAAATCACATTGGAGGGGACAGACACACAGGAGAGCAGAGTGGAGCTAGGAGAGGACAGGCACACAGGAGAGCAGATTGGAGCTAGGAGAGGACAGACACACAGGAGAGCAGAGTGGAGCTAGGAGAGGACAGGCACACAGGAGAACAGAGTGGAGCTAGGAGAGGACAGGCACACAGGAGAGCAGAGTGGATCTAGGAGAGGACAGGCACACAGGAGAGCAGAGTGGAGCTCGGAGAGGACAGGCACACAGGAGAGCAGAGTGTAGCTAGGAGAGGACAGACAACAGGAGAGCAGAGTGGAGCTAGGAGAGGACAGGCACACAGGAGAACAGAGTGGAGCTAGGAGAGGACAGGCACACAGGAGAGCAGAGTGGAGCTAGGAGAGGACAGACACACAGGAGAACAGAGTGGAGCTAGGAGAGGAGAGAACAGAGTGGAGCTAGGAGAGGACAGACACACAGGAGAACAGAGTGGAGCTAGGAGAGGACAGGCACACAGGAGAGCAGAGTGGATCTAGGAGGGGACAGGCACACAGGAGAGCAGAGTGGATCTAGGAGAGGACAGGCACACAGGAGAACAGAGTGGAGCTAGGAGAGGACAGGCACACAGGAGAGCAGAGTGGATCTAGGAGAGGACAGACACACAGGAGAGCAGAGTGGAGCTAGGAGAGGACAGACACACAGGAGAGCAGAGTGGAGCTAGGAGAGGACAGGCACACAGGAGAACAGAGTGGAGCTAGGTGAGGACAGGCACACAGGAGAGCAGAGTGGAGCTAGGAGAGGACAGACACACAGGAGAACAGAGTGGAGCTAGGAGAGGACAGACACACAGGAGAACAGAGTGGAGCTAGGAGAGGACAGACACACAGGAGAACAGAGTGGAGCTAGGAGAGGACAGGCACACAGGAGAGCAGAGTGGAGCTAGGACAGTCACCAGAATAACAGCAGATAATTCAATCACATAATCACAGCGCCAGTGCGCCTGAAATGCCAGGGAAGGAGCAGGGAGCATTTCATATCACTTCTATTAAAAACTCTCCCCCTGGACTACATATAGAGCCAGTGGACTGGAGAGTCTGCATAGCAACCCACACACCTGACTGGCTGGCCGGCAGGCTGGAGCCCTGGATAGAGAGAGCAGTCAAAAAATACAGAGGAAGACTGGTACAGCGCATTATCATAGTAGAACATTTTCAAAGAGAAACATTGGAATTTCAGTTTAATTGATGAAAAATGGACAGAATTGACCAGAGATTTGACCCCAACCCCCATAATGAAATATACAAATCATATTGGCCGTTCGAACACTCACAGCGTACACACAGGAACATATGGATAGTGCTACAGGCCAAGAGACAGCAATCGAGCAAAAATATGATGTAACTATCACTCATATTTGCCAACTAACCCATTTTAAAAACACAGAGTTCTCAGTTGATGAATACATTGGCTGCTTTAAAACCTATAGATAGCTGGTAGATAGCTAGCCTTGTTGTAACTGACTGACTGGCCAGCCCAGTGACAAGCCATGAATAGAAAATGTGAGTGGGCGGAGGGGAGGAGAGGAGAGCGGTGTGACTGGGCGGAGGGGAGGAGAGGAGAGCGGTGTGACCGGGCGGAGGGGAGGAGAGGAGAGGAGAGCGGTGTGACCGGGCGGAGGGGAGGAGAGGAGAGGAGAGCGGTGTGACCGGGCGGAGGGGAGGAGAGGAGAGGAGAGCGGTGTGACCGGGCGGAGGGGAGGAGAGGAGAGGAGAGCGGTGTGACCGGGCGGAGGGGAGGAGAGGAGAGCGGTGTGACCGGGCGGTGGGGAGGAGAGGAGAGGAGAGCGGTGTGACCGGGCGGAGGGGAGGAGAGGAGAGGAGAGGACCGGGCGGAGGGGAGAGAGGAGAGGTGTGACCGGGCGGAGGGGAGGAGAGGAGAGCGGTGTGACCGGGCGGAGGGGAGGAGAGGAGAGCGGTGTGACCGGGCGGAGGGGAGGAGAGGAGAGCGGTGTGACCGGGCGGAGGGGAGGAGAGGAGAGCGGTGTGACCGGGCGGAGGGGAGAGAGGAGAGCGGTGTGACCGGGCGGAGGGGAGGGAGAGCGGTGTGACCGGGCGGAGGGGAGGAGAGGAGCGGTGTGACCAGGCGGAGGGGAGGAGAGGAGAGCGGTGTGACCGGGCGGAGGGGAGGAGAGGAGAGCGGTGTGACCGGGCGGAGGGGAGGAGAGGAGAGCGGTGTGACCGGGCGGAGGGGAGGAGAGGAGAGCGGTGTGACCGGGCGGAGGGGAGGAGAGGAGAGCGGTGTGACCGGGCGGAGGGGAGGAGAGGAGAGCGGTGTGACCGGGCGGAGGGGAGGAGAGGAGAGCGGTGTGACCGGGGGGAGGGGAGGAGGTGTGACCGGGCGGAGGGGAGGAGAGGAGAGCGGTGTGACCGAGCGGAGGGGAGGAGAGCGGTGTGACCGGGCGGAGGGGAGGGGAGGAGAGCGGTGTGACCGGGCGGAGGGGAGGAGAGGAGAGCGGTGTGACCGGGCGGAGGGGAGGAGACTAGACTAGAGGAGTGAAAACGGCAGGCAGGGAGACAGAAAGACCCAGAAGCTATTGAGGAAGTGTCTATGCAGACGTCACAACAGTAGTGGGCTTGATTATCAACAACGACGGGGCGGCCTACAGGGAGGAGGTGAGGGCACTGAGTGTGGTGTCAGGAAAATAAACTCTCACTCAACATCAACAAAACAAAGGAGATGATCGTGGATTTCAGGAAACAGCAGAGGGAACACAACCCTATCCACATCGAAGGGACAGCAGTGGAGAAGGTGTAAAGTTTCAAGTTCCTTGGCATAAACATCACAGACAAACTGAAATGGTCCATTCACGCACAACAGCGCCTCTTCAACCTCAGAAGGGTGAAGAAATTTGGCCTGTCACCTAAAACCCTGACAAAGTTTTACAGATGCAATGTTTTTTTTTTACCTTTATTTAACTAGGCAGGTCAGCTAAGAACAAATTCTCACAACAATAACAGCGGGTTAACTGCCTTGTTCAGGGGTAGAACGACAGATTTGAACAACTAGCTCGGGGATTCGATCTAGAAACCTTTCGGTTACTAGTCCAACGCTCTAACCACTAGGCTACCTGCCACCCACCACTAGGCTACCTGCCACCCACAATCGAGAGCATCCTGTCGGGCTGGTACGGCAACTGTACCGCCCACAACCACAAGGCTCTCCAGAGGGTGGTGAGGTCTGCAAAACGCATCACCGGGGGCAAACTACCTCCCCTCCATGACACCTACAGCACCTGATGTCACAGGAAGGCCCAAAAATAACACCCGAGCCACTGCCTGTTCACCCCGCTATCATCCAGAAGGTGAGGTCAGTACAGGTGCATCAAAGCTGGGACCGAGAGACTGAAAAACAGCTTCTATCTCAAGGCCATCAGACTGTTAAACAGCCATCACTAACTCAGAGAGGCTGCTGCCTACACTGAGACCCAATCACTGGCCACTCTAATAAATGGATCACTAGTCACTTTAATAATGTTTACATACCCTACATTACTCATTTCATATGTATATACTGTACTCTACACCATCTTGCCTGTGCCACTCGGCCAAGGCTCATCCATATATTTATATGTACATATTCTCACCCATCCCTTTAGGTTTGTGTGCATTAGATAGTAGTTGGGGGAATTGTTAGATATTCCTGCATTGTCGGGAACTAGAAGCACAAGCATTTCGCAACACTCGCATTAACATCTGCTAAACATGTGTATGTGACAAATAAAATTGTATTTGCTGTCTATATGATACAGGATCAATAACCCCACACCGTAACCCCCCACACCGTAACCCCCCACCGTAACCCCCACACCGTAACCCCCCACCGTAACCCCACCGTAACCCCCACACCGTAACCCCCACATCGTAACCCCCACATCGTAACCCCACACCGTAACCCCCACCGTAACCCCCACACCGTAACCCCCACACCGTAACCCCCCACACCGTAACCCCCCACACCGTAACCCCCCACCGTAACCCCCACACCGTAACCCCACACCGTAACCCCCACATCGTAACCCCCACACCGTAACCCCCCACACCGTAACCCCCCACACCGTAACCCTACATACATGGGGGGGATTTTCAATGACACTAGCTGGGTCAAAAGGGAGAAAAGTGACACACACACGTGGGAATGTAGTCCTTCACGCGACAGTAAAAGCCATCCATCTTGTAGGCCACCAGTCTACTATTAGGATGCTGCAGGGCTGCTAATGGTTCTGGTGTTAACAGCCCTGGACTGAGACAAATCAACTCAGTGAAAAACTTTGTTGAACCTTGACTAAGAGCATTCAGGGAGACATTACAAAATCAATATGCCTCAAGAGCTACTCTGTTACCAACCGGCCTCCAGAATACCACACACACACACCTCCACAACAACAAACATGCAACACACACACCTCCACAACAACAAACATGCAACACACACACCTCCACAACAACAAACATGCAACACACACAACAACAAACTCCACAACAACAAACATGCAACACACACACACCTCCACAACAACAAACATGCAACACACACACCTCCACAACAACAAACATGCAACACACACACCTCCACAACAACAAACATGCAACACACACACCTCCACAACAACAAACATGCAACACACACACACCTCCACAACAACAAACATGCAACACACACACACCTCCACAACAACAAACATGCAACACACACACACCTCCACAACAACAAACATGCAACACACACACACACCTCCACAACAACAAACATGCAACACACACACACACACCTCCACAACAACAAACATGCAACACACACACCAAAATGTCAGGACTCACAAATACTCTTTTATAAAAAGGCACATGTTTTGACACTCAAGAACCTCAACACAAAAAAAACTGACCATGGCGCACACACACACACACACATAAAGTGGTTTTGCAGGCAGGCCAAGTGTAATGGTGGCACCAAAGTGGAGGCAGGCAGGTTGATTGGAAGGCAGTTACCCCAGTGGGTGGCCAGGTGGGCTGGCTAGAGGCTGCATCAGGGCCTGTTGTGGGCTGGCTAGAGGCTGCATCAGGGCCTGTTGTTGTGGGCTGGCTAGAGGCTGCATCAGGGCCTGTTGTGGGCTGGCTAGAGGATGCATCAGGGCCTGTTGTTGCGGGCTGGCTAGAGGATGCATCAGGGCCTGTTGTTGCGGGCTGGCTAGAGGCTGCATCAGGGCCGGTTGTTGCGGGCTGGCTAGAGGCTGCATCAGGGCCTGTTGTTGCGGGCTGGCTAGAGGCTGCATCAGGGCCTGTTGTTGTGGGCTGGCTAGAGGCTGCATCAGGGCCTGTTGTTGTGGGCTGGCTAGAGGCTGCATCAGGGCCTGTTGTGGGCTGGCTAGAGGCTGCATCAGGGCCTGTTGTTGTGGGCTGGCTAGAGGCTGCATCAGGGCCTGTTGTTGTGGGCTGGCTAGTGGCTGCATCAGGGCCTGTTGTTGTGGGCTGGCTAGTGGCTGCATCAGGGCCTGTTGTTGTGGGCTGGCTAGTGGCTGCATCAGGGCCTGTTGTTGTGGGCTGGCTAGTGGCTGCATCAGGGCCTGTTGTGGGCTGGCTAGTGGCTGCATCAGGGCCTGTTGTTGTGGGCTGGCTAGTGGCTGCATCAGGGCCTGTTGTTGTGGGCTGGCTAGTGGCTGCATCAGGGCCTGTTGTTGTGGGCTGGCTAGTGGCTGCATCAGGGCCTGTTGTTGTGGGCTGGCTAGTGGCTGCATCAGGGCCTGTTGTTGTGGGCTGGCTAGTGGCTGCATCAGGGCCTGTTGTTGTGGGCTGGCTAGTGGCTGCATCAGGGCCTGTTGTTGTGGGCTGGCTAGTGGCTGCATCAGGGCCTGTTGTTGTGGGCTGGCTAGTGGCTGCATCAGGGCCTGTTGTTGTGGGCTGGCTAGTGGCTGCATCAGGGCCTGTTGTTGTGGGCTGGCTAGTGGCTGCATCAGGGCCTGTTGTTGTGGGCTGGCTAGAGGCTGCATCAGGGCCTGTTGTTGTGGGCTGGCTGTGTGTGTTGTAGTGGGAATAATGGTGCGTATTGACAGCAGGTATCACAGCCCGAGGGTGGAGGTAGAATTATGGTGTCAGAGGAAATGATGGGACATTATAGAAAGACAGCAGCTGGCCTGAGGGGGGGGGTCTCTTTGGATTCCCGGCTCGGACCATTTGATCTCCAGTCAAGACACTTAGTCTGTGTCCCCAATGGCACCCTATTGACCAGGGCCTCTGGTAGGAAGTAGTGCAGTATCTAGTGAACAGGGTGCCATCCGGGACAAGTCCAAGACAACCGTTATGACGAGGGAAGGAGCCAGTAGACACAGATTGAACAGCTGCCTGTCTTCATGTGGAGAACTGTGTTATTACGGGCTGTTACAGAGAACAGGAGACCAAGCTCTAGCAATAATAATACTAATAATAATACCACCTTTTGATGACCACTAAAGTGGAGGAGGAGGAAGAGTTGTTTCGGATTCTGAAAACAGCAAAAAAAAAAAAAAAAAAAAACTCTGACCTTTACCCCCTGAAGGAAAGATGCCGTGTCCTTGGTTACCCTCTCCCGACTACCTTCACTGTGTTCTTTTATTTACAGACACGTGGAGCTGATTGGGTCGTTACGGTGACAAGTTGCACCTGGGTTTGGGATCAACTAGGAGATCAGAGTCTCTCTTTCTCTCTACCCTTCTCCCCCTCCACAAATTTTTTTTTGTTTTGTCATCTAGGTTGATAATGTTTTTGTATTAGGAATTAGAAATGATTTGAACACTTAAACCCATTGTACACTTCATCCATGCATCTCCGTTACAACCCCTACTTTCACACGTCACAGGTTCGTTTTCCTTAATAGTTTTATACTTCAGTCTTTGTTACTCCTTAACTGCCAACGTGTGGACTTCCTAGCTTGTCACCATCTAAGAGCCTGGTTGTGTCACCGTGGACCAATTCACACTGTGCATCCATCTACACACACACACTCCTGACAACCAAGTCCCTCTTCCTTAGTGACGGGCAGACAGTGGTGTGGTGGTGGGGGGCTCTTTGTCCAGGGTCTACTCTACAGTACAATACACCAGGTGTCATTTAGAATGATGACAGCACAATACACCAGGTGTCATTTAGAATGATGACAGTACAATACACCAGGTGTCATTTAGAATGATGACAGTACAATACACCAGGTGTCATTTAGAATGATGACAGCACAATACACCAGGTGTCATTTAGAATGATGACAGCACAATACACCAGGTGTCATTTAGACTGATGACAGTACATTACACCAGGTGTCATTTAGAATGATGACAGTACAATACACCAGGTGTCATTTAGAATGATGACAGTACAATACACCAGGTGTCATTTAGAATGATGACAGTACAATACACCAGGTGACATTTAGAATGATGACAGTACAATACACCAGGTGTCATTTAGAATGATGACAGTACAATATACCAGGTGTCATTTAGAGTGATGACAGTACAATACACCAGTTGTCATTTGGTAATGTGGTTGTGCATCAGCAGTTTCTCTCTTGTTATTTCATGTCAGCTAACATGTTTTAGATTGGTAAGTTCGCCAGCTGTCTAAACTTGTAGTAATCATGGTCAAATTACAGACCGGGGGGCCCACACTGATTTTGTTAGTCACTTTCAATTAGATATCATATTCAAAACTGCAAATATATTTCTCTCCACCCCATGGCAAAATGTGTAAAATTGCTGTAAAATTGTGAGAAAAATAGCTAAATGTATCTTAGGCCCAGATCTGACTGCATGCGAGAGAGAAGGGAGACAGACAGAGAGAAGGGAGACAGACAGAGAGAAGGGAGACAGACAGAGAGAAGGGAGACAGACAGAGAGAAGGGAGACAGACAGAGAGAAGGGAGACAGACATACAGACAGAGAGAAGGGAGACAGACATACAGTCAGAGAGAAGGGAGACAGACATACAGTCAGAGAGAAGGGAGACAGACATACAGTCAGAGAGAAGGGAGACAGACACACAGTCAGAGAGAAGGGGGACAGACACACAGTCAGAGAGAAGGGAGACAGAGACCAGCAGAGAGAAGGGAGACAGACAGACTGGCTATATTACAACTCTCTCCTGGCAGCCTGCTATGTTCTTCATTTAAGGTCATCCTTCCTCCCTAACATTCCTCTGCTGCTTGATAGCCTTAACGAGCTACTGGGCTCTCAGACCAAACACACACACACACACACGGAAACACACACACACGGAAACACACACACACGGAAACACACACACACAGCTCATCAGAGAGGAGTACATCTGGCCTGGTAGCTATTCAGCCACTACAGACCAGCAGGAAGAGAAACACGACAGAGGGAGAGGAAAGGCACTGGATGTGGTCTTTCTATGACCCGCCATGACAGGGAAACCTTTCTGATCTGTTTCAGATACAGTTGAAGTCGGAAGTTTACATACACCTTAACCAAATACATTTAAACTCAGTTTTTCACAATTCCTGACATTTAATCCAAGTAAAAATGACCCGTCTTAGGTCAGTTAGGATCACCACTTTATTTTAAGAATGTGAAGTTTCAGAATAATAGCGGAGATAATTATTTATTTCAGCTTTTATTTATTTCATCACATTCCCAGTGGGTCAGAAGTTTACATAAACTCTATTAGTATTTGGTAGCATTGCCTTTAAATTGTTTAACTTTCGGGTAGCCTTCCACAAGCTTCCCACAATAAGTTGGGTAAATTTTGGCCCATTCCTCCTGACAGAGCTGGTGTAACTGAGTCAGGTTTGTAGGCCTCCTTGCTCGCACATGCTTTTTCAGTTCTGCCCACAAATGTTCTATAGATTGAGGTCAGGGCTTTGTGATGGCCGCTCCAATACCTTGACTTCGTTGTCCTTAAGCCATTTTGCCACAACTTCGGAAGTATGCTTGGGGGTCATTGTCCATTTGGAAGACCCATTTGTGACCAAGCTTTAACTTCCTGACTGATGTCTTGAGATGTTGCTTCAATATATCCACATAATTTTCCTTCCTCTTGATGTTATCTATTTTGTGTAGTGCACCAGTCCCTCGTGCAGCAAAGGACCCCCACAATATGATGCTGCCACCCCCGTGCTTCACGGTTGGGATGGTGTTCTTCGGCTTGCAAGCATCCCCCTTTTTCCTACAAACATAACGATGGTCATTACGGCCAAACAGTTCTATTTTTGTTTCATCAGACCAGAGGACATTTCTCCAAAAAGTACAATCTTTGTCCCCATGTGCAGTTGCAAACCGTAGTCTGGCTTTTTTATGGCGATTTTGGAGCAGTGGCTTCTTCCTTGCTGAGTGGCCTTTCAGGTTGTTGATATAGGACTCGTTTTACTGTGGATATAGATACTTTTGTACCTGTTTCCTCCAGCATCTTCACAAGGTTATTTGCTGCTGTTCTGGGATTGATTTGCACTTTTTGCACCAAAGAACATTAATCTCTAGGAGACAGAACGCATCTCCTTCCTGAGCGGTATGACGGCTGCCTGGTCCCATGGTGTTTATACTTGCGTACAATTGTTTGTACAGATGAACGTGGTACATTCAGACATTTGGAAATTGCTCCCAATGATGAATCAGACTTGTGGAGGTCTACAATTTTTTTCTTCTGAGGTCTTGGCTGATTTCATTTGATTTTCCCATCATGTCAAGCAAAGAGGCACTGAGCTTGAAGGTAGGCCTTGAAATACATCCACAGGTATACCTCCAATTGACTCAAATTATGTCAATTAGCCTATCAGAAGCTTCTAAAGCCATGCCATCATTTTCTGGAATTTTCCAAGCTGTTTAAAGCACAGTCAACTTAGTGTATGTAAACTTCTGACCCACTGGAATTGTGATACAGTGAATTATAAGTGAAATAATCTGTTTGAAATAATCCACTTCACACCAACTGAACCACACTCGCACCAACTGAGTCATATAGGCCCACTTCACACTAACTGAACCACACTCGTACCAACTGAATCATATAGGCCCACTTCACACCAACTGAAACACACTCGTACCAACTGAGTCATATAGGCCCACTTCACACCAACTGAACCACACTCGTACCAACTGAATCATATAGGCCCACTTCACACCAACTGAACCACACTCGTACCAACTGCAAGTAAGCCACATAGGACACTTCTAGTGTTAGCTAGATGGTGCTATAAAACGCACACACACACACAGTGGTATCTAGCTCGAGTTCCATTCCTCTATCTCTCCTGGCAAGCTGAGGCAGAGGTGTGAATCTCAGGGAGTGATGGAGTGAGATGAGAGAAACGAGGACAAGAGGGAGGGAGGATTACCTCTCATTCCATCTTCTCCCCTGGTAGTATCCAGATCCATGCCTCCATCCAAACACCCCCAAGCCCACAACACTAAGAGCCCAGGCTCCACTTTAACTAAGCCCTGGTCCCTGCAGGCCGCTGGGCTGGAAAACACTCTTCACCACACACACCACCTCCATGCAGGAAGAGACGAGAGGGAGGACTAGGAGAAGAGCGATGAAGAGGAGGAAGGAGGAGAGAGGAAGAGAAGCAATAGGAGGGGGAGGAGGAGGAAGAGTGTTTCCCTGTATAATTGTCTGGAAGAACCACTCTTCCTCTTCCTCTATTCTCTCCAGCAACATCTTAGAATGTTGGCTGCCTGGCTGCCTGGCTGGTCGGCTGCCTGCCTGGCTGGTCGGCTGCCTGCCTGGCCGGTCGGCTGCCTGCCTGGCCGGCTGCCTGCCTGCCTGGTCGGCTGCCTGCCTGGTCGGCTGCCTGCCTGGCTGGTCGGCTGCCTGCCTGGCTGGTCGGCTGCCTGCCTGGCTGGTCGGCTGCCTGCCTGGCTGGTCGGCTGCCTGCCTGGCTGGTCGGCTGCCTGCCTGGCTGGTCGGCTGCCTGCCTGGCTGCCTGGCTGGCTGGTCGGCTGCCTGCCTGCCTGGTCGGCTGCCTGCCTGCCTGGTCGGCTGCCTGCCTGCCTGGTCGGCTGCCTGCCTGCCTGGCTGCCTGCCTGCCTGGTCGGCTGCCTGGCTCTTGTCCTCCCATGGGATGGAAGCAAGGCATACATTTTTTGGGGGCCCGACACCCATTCCGATATTTGTGGGGGAAAAAATAAAATAAAATAAATAAAATCAAATAAAAAACTTACCAATACCTATATAGTGTTTTACAGCGGGGATATGAAAGGTCTTTTTCCACATTGACATCTCATAAATTGCCAAAAGAGCAATTAACCAATAACCATACATGTTGCTTATTGTGACAATAATAACAACATCATGAGAATTGCCGTAAGTATTCAGATTACCTTTTTCCATCCTATTTATTAAATATCTTATCGGCAGAATTATCTTTCGATAGTAATTTAGTGGTATAAGGCATATATCGGCCAATAATATCGATGAACCGATATATCGGTCGGGCTCTACAATATTTCTCCGGATGATAATCTCCTGCTATTTGACCTGTTCATGACCCTGCAATATAGCGTTTATGCTTTTTAAAAAGCCGACCGGTTTCCAAAATGGCCGCCAGTAAGTGCTTCCCTTTAGTCAGAAGGAGCTGCTCCACTGCTCTCTGCATCCCAGCACAGAGGGTGACAGACACAACCAATAGGAGGGGGAGGAGGAACAGAACAATCAGCCTCCCTGAACTATGACCATTCTAGTCAGAGCTCTTCCCTTCTTCTCCCCCTCCCTCCTGGACCATTCTAGTCAGAGCTCTTCCCTTCTTCTCCCCCTCCCTCCTGGACCATTCTAGTCAGAGCTCTTCCCTTCTTCTCCCCCTCCCTCCTGGACCATTCTAGTCAGAGCTCTTCCCTTCTTCTCCCCCTCCCTCCTGGACCATTCTAGTCAGAGCTCGGGAGCTCTTCCCTTCTTCTCCCCCTCCCTCCTGGACCATTCTAGTCAGAGCTCGGGAGCTCTTCCCTTCTTCTCCCCCTCCCTCCTGGACCATTCTAGTCAGAGCTCGGGAGCTCTTCCCTTCTTCTCCCCCTCCCTCCTGGACCATTCTAGTCAGAGCTCTTCCCTTCTTCTCCCTCCTGGCCACATCGGAGGTGAAACATCCTGGATGGCTATTGGCAGAGAGACAGTGATGTGATAGTGTGTGTGTGTGTGTGTGTTGCGATAGAGAACACCTCTCCAGTGACGAAGTGCTGATCAGGTTTTGAAACGTAGCCATTTAAAAAAAGGCCCAGTACACCAGACTGAGTTCATTGACCAGACTGAGTTCATTGCTTTCTAACCTTCGACCCCGGACCCCCGAGAAGCAACCCTACATACAGTATACAGGGCTCATTCAAGAGTTATAGGGTTAGGGTTTAGCTATTCCGCTATGTATGCATTCATAAAGCCTTTATAACAGCTACATAAGACATAACTGTGTCATAGGTAGTCACAAATATTATGAACAATGTCATAAGCTAACTTTGTCTGCTAATATATTGGTAGCAAGAGTCCGGGGTTACAACTGACCTTGTCTGCGTTGTCTGCAGCCAGTAGGTTGGTAGCCAGGGTCTGTAGTTTGTGCGTGGCCATGTTCTTGAGCGCGGCTAGGCTGCGTCGTGTCATGGCCTGTTTCAGGTTGACCGCAGGGTGGCTTAGAGCGTCCACAGCGGCCGGCACCACCTCGTCACACGCATTCAGGATCTCTACAGCCGTGATGCCCATCACGCAACGGTCCAATGCACCTGAGAGAGAGCGAGCGAGGGGGAAGAGAGAGAGAGAGAGCGAGCGAGGGGGAAGAGAGAGAGAGAGAGCGAGCGAGGGGGAAGAGAGAGAGAGAGAGCGAGCGAGGGGGAAGAGAGAGAGAGAGAGCGAGCGAGGGGGAAGAGAGAGAGAGAGAGCGAGCGAGGGGAAGAGAGAGAGAGCGAGCGAGGGGGAAGAGAGAGAGAGAGCGAGGGGAAGAAGAGAGAGAGCGAGGGGGAAGAGAGAGAGAGAGAGCGAGGGGGAAGAGAGAGAGAGAGCGAGGGGGAAGAGAGAGAGAGCGAGGGGGAAGAGAGAGAGAGAGTGAGGGGGAAGAGAGAGAGAGAGCGAGGGGGAGAGAGAAAATTGAGACATTCAGATACCGTTCTGGTTGGGTTCAACAGACTGGGATGATGGCTACTGGGATGATGGCTACTGGGATGATGGCTACTGGGATTAGCATTTTTTTTTATACCATACTTCACCCTGAAAATGTGAAAGTAAAATTGATTCCAACTGTCAACCTGATACAAAGACACTCCCATTTCTTCTCTATTAGGCACCTCTGTGTGTGTGGGTGTGTGAGTGGATAGAGAGGACAGAGAGAAAATAGAGAGGATAGAGAGAGAGAATAGATAGTTTTCTGGTCACTAGGGATATTGGTCACCATCTCCAAGACCAAGCTCTCCTGTAAAGTTCTGCCCAGATACTAAGCTCTCTCCCAACAAAACGTGTTGGAGCTAGCTAGCAGTATTATTGGAGCTAGCCAGCAGTAGCATTGGAGCTAGCTAGCAGTATTATTGGAGCTAGCCAACAGTAGCATTGGAGCTAGCTAGCAGTATTATTGGAGCTAGCCAACATTAGCATTGGAGCTAGCCAACAGTAGCATTGGAGCTAGCCAACATTAGCATTGGAGCTAGCCAACAGTAGCATTGGAGCTAGCTAGCAGTAGCATTGGAGCTAGCTAGCAGTATTATTGGAGCTAGCCAACAGTAGCATTGCTCACGTCGACCACAGAGAGCGAGATCACACCGTCATCAGGAACAGCATGAGCTTATGTGCAAGGCACCGTGTTCTATTCCCCGTATGTGTAGATCAAGGTGAGGAGACAGGTTAAAGAAGGATTTTTAGGCCTTGGGAAAATTGAGATATGGATTGTGAACATACGCCATTTAGAGGGTGAACGGGCAAGACAAAATATTAAAATGCCTTTGAATGGGGTATAGTAGTAGGTGCCAGCTCAACAGTTTCCTGTTCATATCAAGAACGGTCCCCAAAGGACATCCAGCCATCTTGACACAACTGTGGGACGCATTGGAGTCAACATGGACCAGCATCCCTGTGGAACGCTTTGTAGTCAACATGGACCAGCATCCCCGTGGGACGCATTGGAGTCAACATGGACCAGCATCCCTGTGGGACGCATTGGAGTCAACATGGACCAGCATCCCTGTGGAACGCATGAGTCAACATGGACCAGCATCCCTGTGGAACGCTTTGTAGTCAACATGGGCCAGCATCCCTGTGGAACACTTTGTAGTCAACATGGACCAGCATCCCTGTGGAACACTTTGTAGTCAACATGGACCAGCATCCCTGTGGGACGCATTGGAGTCAACATGGACCAGCATCCGTGTGGAACGCTTTGTAGTCAACATGGACCAGCATCCCTGTGGGAAGCATTGGAGTCAACATGGGCCAGCATCCCTGTGGGACGCATTGGAGTCAACATGGGCCAGCATCCCTGTGGAACGCTTTGTAGTCAACATGGGCCAGCATCCCTGTGGAACACTTTGTAGTCAACATGGACCAGCATCCCTGTGGGACGCATTGGAGTCAACATGGACCAGCATCCGTGTGGAACGCTTTGTAGTCAACATGGACCAGCATCCCTGTGGGAAGCATTGGAGTCAACATGGGCCAGCATCCCTGTGGGACGCATTGGAGTCAACATGGGCCAGCATCCCTGTGGAACGCTTTGTAGTCAACATGGGCCAGCATCCCTGTGGAGAACCTTCGACACCTTGTAGAGTCCATGCCCCAATGAATCGAGGCTGTTCTGAGGAAAAATGGAGGAGGTGCAACTCAACATTAGGGATTATTCTTTTTTTGGGGGCGGGGGGGTACTGTTTACCCTTTTCTCTCCCAAACTTCATGTAATCCAATTAGTAGTTAGTCTTGCCCCATCGCTGAAACTTCCATACAGACTCGGGAGAGGTAAAGCGTCCTCTGAAACACGAGGAAGTTGTTTAAATGTATTGAACACTCAGTGTATACTTAGCGGTGTCAGAGAAAGGCCTGAACATTTTTATTATATCGTTCCTCTGTTCTTAACCTGTGAAATCAACCATTTTATAAAAACTTTTAACTCATTAAATGAGTTCACCAATCAGTGTGAATAGAGCAGGTAAGCTAGTTGTTTACACCAATCAGTGCGGATAGAGCAGGTAAGCTAGTTGTTTACACCAATCAGTGTGAATAGAGCAGGTAAGCTAGTTGTTTACACCAATCAGTGTGAATAGAGCAGGTAAGCTAGTTGTTTACACCCATCAGTGCAGATAGAGCAGGTAAGCTAGTTTACACCAATCAGTGCGGATAGAGCAGGTAAGCTAGTTGTTTACACCAATCAGTGCTGATAGAGCAGGTAAGCTAGTTTACACCAATCAGTGTGAATAGAGCAGGTAAGCTAGTTGTTTACACCAATCAGTGCGGATAGAGCAGGTAAGCTAGTTGTTTACACCCATCAGTGCGGATAGAGCAGGTAAGCTAGTTTACACCAATCAGTGCGGATAGAGCAGGTAAGCTAGTTGTTTACACCAATCAGTGCTGATAGAGCAGGTAAGCTAGTTTACACCAATCAGTGCGGATAGAGCAGGTAAGCTAGTTTACACCAATCAGTGTGAATAGAGCAGGTAAGCTAGTTTACACCAATCAGTGCGGATAGAGCAGGTAAGCTAGTTGTTTACACCAATCAGTGTGAATAGAGCAGGTAAGCTAGTTGTTTACACCAATCAGTGCTGATAGAGCAGGTAAGCTAGTTTACACCAATCAGTGTGAATAGAGCAGGTAAGCTAGTTGTTTACACCAATCAGTGCGGATAGAGCAGGTAAGCTAGTTGTTTACACCAATCAGTGTGAATAGAGCAGGTAAGCTAGTTGTTTACACCAATCAGTGCGGATAGAGCAGGTAAGCTAGTTGTTTACACCAATCAGTGCGAATAGAGCAGCTAAGCTAGTTGTTTACACCAATCAGTGTGAATAGAGCAGGTAAGCTAGTTGTTTACACCAATCAGTGTGAATAGAGCAGGTAAGCTAGTTGTTTACACCAATCAGTGTGAATAGAGCAGGTAAGCTAGTTGTTTACACCAATCAGTGTGAATAGAGCAGGTAAGCTAGTTGTTTACACCAATCAGTGCGGATAGAGCAGGTAAGCTAGTTTACACCAATCAGTGCGGATAGAGCAGGTAAGCTAGTTGTTTACACCAATCAGTGCTGATAGAGCAGGTAAGCTAGTTTACACCAATCAGTGCGGATAGAGCAGGTAAGCTAGTTTACACCAATCAGTGCGGATAGAGCAGGTAAGCTAGTTGTTTACACCAATCAGTGCGGATAGAGCAGGTAAGCTAGTTTAAACCAATCAGTGCGAATAGAGCAGGTAAGCTAGTTGTTTACATGCGTTATGGACAGACAAGTGTAGCCTATGGCGCAAGATGCGACTGAAATGACATAATATTCCGGTTTTGTTCCCTGAACCGGTTCCAACCCTTGATTGCAATACATATTGTCGTGTCGACACTTAAGTATCAATATAATATTGTATTGTGAGCTCCCTTGGCAATTCCAAGCCCTGCTGGTCAATACTAGTCTCCAACATTCTGCATGTGAAACCAGTACGAATGTATCGGCTGTGATAATGAGGCCAGGAGATGTATAATATCATGTTCTAGTCATTGTAAGTGGATTTGACGATGCTTCATCTTCTCCTTACAGGGAAATTCCACAAACGTACCAACTTCATATTCATGTTATGTTGGCAACCATGCTGTGTTGTCATGTTGCGTTGGCAACCATGCTGTGTTGTCATGTTGCGTTGGCAACCATGCTGTGTTGTCATGTTGCGTTGGCAACCATGCTGTGTTGTCATGTTGCGTTGGCAACCATGCTGTGTTGTCATGTTGCGTTGGCAACCATGCTGTGTTGTCATGTTGCGTTGGCAACCATGCTGTGTTGTCATGTTGCGTTGGCAACCATGCTGTGTTGTCATGTTGCGTTGGCAACCATGCTGTGTTGTCATGTTGCGTTGGCAACCATGCTGTGTTGTCATGTTGCGTTGGCAACCATGCTGTGTTGTCATGTTGCGTTGGCAACCATGCTGTGTTGTCATGTTGCGTTGGCAACCATGCTGTGTTGTCATGTTGCGTTGGCAACCATGCTGTGTTGTCATGTTGCGTTGGCAACCATGCTGTGTTGTCATGTTGCGTTGGCAACCATGCTGTGTTGTCATGTTGCGTTGGCAACCATGCTGTGTTGTCATGTTGCGTTGGCAACCATGCTGTGTTGTCATGTTGCGTTGGCAACCATGCTGTGTTGTCATGTTGCGTTGGCAACCATGCTGTGTTGTCATGTTGCGTTGGCAACCATGCTGTGTTGTCATGTTGCGTTGGCAACCATGCTGTGTTGTCATGTTGCGTTGGCAACCATGCTGTGTTGTCATGTTGCGATGGCAACCATGATGTGTTGTCATGTTGCGTTGGCAACCATGATGTGTTGTCATGTTGCGATGGCAACCATGCTGTGTTGTCATGTTGTGTTGGCAACCATGATGTGTTGTCATGTTGTGTTGGCAACCATGATGTGTTGTCATGTTGTGTTGGCAACCATGATGTGTTGTCATGTTGTGTTGGCAACCATGATGTGTTGTCATGTTGTGTTGGCAACCATGATGTGTTGTCATGTTGTGTTGGCAACCATGATGTGTTGTCATGTTGTGTTGGCAACCATGATGTGTTGTCATGTTGCGATGGCAACCATGATGTGTTGTCATGTTGTGTTGGCAACCATGATGTGTTGTCATGTTATGTTGGCAACCATGCTGTGTTGTCATGTTGTGTTGGCAACCATGATGTGTTGTCATGTTATGTTGGCAACCATGCTGTGTTGTCATGTTGTGTTGGCAACCATGATGTGTTGTCATGTTGCGATGGCAACCATGATGTGTTGTCATGTTGTGTTGGCAACCATGATGTGTTGTCATGTTATGTTGGCAACCATGATGTGTTGTCATGTTATGTTGGCAACCATGCTGTGTTGTCATGTTGGCAACCATGATGGTGTCATGTGTTGGCAACCATGATGTGTTGTCATGTTATGTTGGCAACCATGCTGTGTTGTCATGTTGTGTTGGCAACCATGATGTGTTGTCATGTTATGTTGGCAACCATGCTGTGTTGTCATGTTGTGTTGGCAACCATGATGTGTTGTCATGTTGCGATGGCAACCATGATGTGTTGTCATGTTGTGTTGGCAACCATGATGTGTTGTCATGTTATGTTGGCAACCATGCTGTGTTGTCATGTTGGCAACCATGCTGTGTTGTCATGTTGCGTTGCGGTCTTAGGTCTCTCTTTATGTGGTGCTGATGTGTTGTCATGTTGCGTTGCGGTCTTAGGTCTCTCTTTATGTGGTGCTGATGTGTTGTCATGTTGCGTTGCGGTCTTAGGTCTCTCTTTATGTGGTGCTGATGTGTTGTCATGTTGCGTTGCGGTCTTAGGTCTCTCTTTATGTGGTGCTGATGTGTTGTCATGTTGCGTTGCGGTCTTAGGTCTCTCTTTATGTGGTGCTGATGTGTTGTCATGTTGCGTTGCGGTCTTAGGTCTCTCTTTATGTGGTGCTGATGTGTTGTCATGTTGCGTTGCGGTCTTAGGTCTCTCTTTATGTGGTGCTGATGTGTTGTCATGTTGCGTTGCGGTCTTAGGTCTCTCTTTATGTGGTGCTGATGTGTTGTCATGTTGCGTTGCGGTCTTAGGTCTCTCTTTATGTGGTGCTGATGTGTTGTCATGTTGCGTTGCGGTCTTAGGTCTCTCTTTATGTGGTGCTGATGTGTTGTCATGTTGCGTTGCGGTCTTAGGTCTCTCTTTATGTGGTGCTGATGTGTTGTCATGTTGCGTTGCGGTCTTAGGTCTCTCTTTATGTGGTGCTGATGTGTTGTCATGTTGCGTTGCGGTCTTAGGTCTCTCTTTATGTGGTGCTGATGTGTTGTCATGTTGCGTTGCGGTCTTAGGTCTCTCTTTATGTGGTGCTGATGTGTTGTCATGTTGCGTTGCGGTCTTAGGTCTCTCTTTATGTGGTGCTGATGTGTTGTCATGTTGCGTTGCGGTCTTAGGTCTCTCTTTATGTGGTGCTGATGTGTTGTCATGTTGCGTTGCGGTCTTAGGTCTCTCTTTATGTGGTGCTGATGTGTTGTCATGTTGCGTTGTTTTGTCCTATATTTCATATTAAATGTATTTATTCGTCTCAGCAGGAGGGCTTTTGCTTTTTGCGTTTTTGTTTGTGAAAATGTCACGTTTCTATGTGTTGTAGTAATAAAAGAAGAGGAAGTTGAGTGTTTCCAATGACATCCACCAACTAGTAGGCCATTCCTACTCCTAATAGGTTAAGACCACTTAATGCACACCAATGATGTCATTGGAAACACTCACCAACTAGTAGGCCATTCCTACTCATAATAGGTTAAGACCACTTAATGCACACCAATGATGTCATTGGAAACACTCACCAACTAGTAGGCCATTCCTACTCATAATAGGTTAAGACCACTTAATGCACACCAATGATGTCATTGGAAACACTCACCAACTAGTAGGCCATTCCTACTCATAATAGGTTAAGACCACTTAATGCACACCAATGATGTCATTGGAAACACTCACCAACTAGTAGGCCATTCCTACTCATAATAGGTTAAGACCACTTAATGCACACCAATGATGTCATTGGAAACACTCACCAACTAGTAGGCCATTCCTACTCCTAATAGGTTAAGACCACTTAATGCACACCAATGATGTCATTGGAAACACTCACCAACTAGTAGGCCATTCCTACTCCTAATAGGTTAAGACCACTTAATGCACACCAATGATGTCATTGGAAACACTCACCAACTAGTAGGCCATTCCTACTCATAATAGGTTAAGACCACTTAATGCACACCAATGATGTCATTGGAAACACTCACCAACTAGTAGGCCATTCCTACTCATAATAGGTTAAGACCACTTAATGCACACCAATGATGTCATTGGAAACACTCACCAACTAGTAGGCCATTCCTACTCATAATAGGTTAAGACCACTTAATGCACACCAATGATGTCATTGGAAACAGTCCCATCTTTTCTTTTTACTACAAAACGAAACATTTTCACATATTATGTTGATGTTGGGGGGGTTGCTGGAGATGAATGAATGGTAAAATCTCCCGTTAAGAAAGTGAGTTCTATTCCATTAGAGCTGATGTGTGTGGGGGTGGGAACCCATAGAAGATAAATCATTTATCTTCTATGGGAAAAAGCACTGAACAGAGGAGAGAGGAAATGTAGCTGTCCATCAGTAATATAATGACTCTATAAATGGAGAGGCTGTTTCCCTCACTCCTTCAGCTCCTATCAAGTGGTTCCAGACAAACCTCGGGGATCATTACTTAGGCTACCCCTCCGCATGTCTAACACACACACACACACACACACACACACACACACACCTTACAGCCACGCCCCTTCTGCACCCCAGCCCTGTGAGTCGACGAGGCTTGCTACTGTACGTTCTTCTGTCCTACTCAGCACAACGAGACATAACCAGCTTTAAGAGCAGACATAAACACACTAATGTGCCTCGCTAATGCAGCAATGGGCAGAGAGAGAGAGTCCACATTTATGGAGATGTTTTGTAAGTGCTCGACTTCCCTCCTACTCTCTTCCCCCCACCACTTCCTCCTCAGCCATCATCTTAACTTCCATTGCTGTGAGAGGGAGTTTAAAAATCGGTCTAACGTCTGAAGAGAGTGCTGCGTTGCTTTACAAACGCTAAACATGCGGCTTCGTATATAGGGGGCAGGACGGAAGAAACGAATGCTTCAGACAATCTATTATTCAATCTGGGAAAGGGTGTGTGTGTGTGTGTGTGTGTGATCTTCACTGAGCAAAAACATGGTGAAGTGAGGGGAAGAACACAAGGTTGGACTCTAGTGGTTAGAGTGTAGAGGCGGCAGGGCAGGGTAGCCTAGTGGTTAGAGTGTAGAGGCGGCAGGGCAGGGTAGCCTAGTGGTTAGAGTGTAGAGGCGGCAGGGTAGCCTAGTGGTTAGAGTGTAGAGGTGGCAGGGTAGCCTAGTGGTTAGAGTGTAGAGGTGGCAGGGTAGCCTAGTGGTTAGAGTGTAGAGGTGGCAGGGTAGCCTAGTGGTTAGACTGCCGGGGCGGCAGGGTAACCTAGTGGTTAGAGTGTAGAGGCGGCAGGGTAGCCTAGTGGTTAGAGTGTAGAGGTGGCAGGGTAGCCTAGTGGTTAGAGTGGAGGGGCGGCAGGGTAGCCTAGTGGTTAGAGTGCCGGGGCGGCAGGGTAGCCTAGTGGTTAGAGTGTAGAGGCGGCAGGGCAGGGTAGCCTAGTGGTTAGAGTGTAGAGGAGGCAGGTAGCCTAGTGGTTAGAGTGTTGGGCCAGTAACCGAAAGGTTGCAAGTTCGAATCCCCAAGCTGACAAGGTACAAATCTGTCGTTCTGCCCCTGAACAGGCAGTTAACCAACTGTTCCCAGGCCGTCATTGAAAATAAGAATTTGTGTGTGTGTGTGCGTGCGTGCGTGCGAGTCTCGTGTGTGTGTGTGTGTGTGTGTGTCTCTTTTGTGTGTGTGTCTCTGTGTGTGTGTGTGTCTCTCACCTGTGTCCATCTGCCACACATACACTGAGCCATCAGAGCAGCCCACCACCAGGTAGTCATCACAGGGCCGCCACTTGATGGCCTGGATGGGGAAGAGGTGTCGAGACGCCAGCATGATGCACTTCCTCTCCCGCAGGCTGAGCAGACCCACGGAGTGGTCACTGGCCACAGAGCACACACAGTGCTGAACACGATTCTGTCGGGGGGCCAGAGAGAAGAGAGAGAAAGCAAATTATCAAGATCCAGAAAAAAGCTGTTCAATTCTACAACCACCTAAAAGAAAGTGATTCCCAAACCTCCCATAACAAAGACATTTCCTACAGAGAGATGAACCTGGAGAAGAGTCCCCTAAGCAAGCTGGTCCTGTGGCTCTGTTCACAAACACACCCTACAGAGAGATGAACCTGGAGAAGAGTCCCCTAAGCAAGCTGGTCCTGTGGCTCTGTTCAAACACAAAGACACCCCACAGAGAGATGAACCTGGAGAAGAGTCCCCTAAGCAAGCTGGTCCTGTGGCTCTGTTCAAACACAAAGACACCCTACAGAGAGATGAACCTGGAGAAGAGTCCCCTAAGCAAGCTGGTCCTGTGGCTCTGTTCAAACACAAACAGACCCCACAGAGCACCAGGACAGCAACAGCAACACAATTAGACCAAACCAAATCATGAGAAAACAAAAATAATTATTTCGCACATTGGAAAAAACAGCAAACTAGAATGCTATTTGGCCCGACACAGAGAGTACACAGCGGCAGAATACCTGACCACTGTGACTGACCCAAACTTAAGGAAAGCTTTGACTATGTACAGACTCAGTGAGCATAGCCTTGCTATTGAGAAAGGCCGCCGTAGGCAGACATGGCTCTCAAGAGAAGACAGGCTATGTGCTCACTGCCCACAAAATGAGGTGGAAACTGAGCTGCACTATATACAACATATAGACATTTGTAATGTCTTTATTCTTTTGAAACTTCTGTGAGTGTAATGTTTACTGTTCATTTTTATTGGTTTATTTCACTTTGGTATATTATCTACTCCACTTGCTTAGGCAATGTTAACATATGTTTCCCATGCCAATAAAGCACATTGAATTGAGAGAGAGTTACAGAGTGGTCACACAGCTGAACCAAAGGCTGTTGGGGGCAGAGAGGTGTCGGACAGTCATCAGGCCCAGACCAGAGAGGTGTCGGACAGTCATCAGGCCCAGACCAGAGAGGTGTCGGACAGTCATCAGGCCCAGACCAGAGAGGTGTCGGACAGTCATCAGGCCCAGACCAGAGAGGTGTCGGACAGTCATCAGGCCCAGACCAGAGAGGTGTCGGACAGTCATCAGGCCCAGACCAGAGAGGTGTCGGACAGTCATCAGGCCCAGACCAGAGAGGTGTCGGACAGTCATCAGGCCCAGACCAAAGGTGTCGGACAGTCATCAGGACCAGACCAAAGGTGTCGGACAGTCATCAGGACCAGACCAAAGGTGTCGGACAGTCATCAGGACCAGACCAGAGTCAGGTTGTGGTATCAAGGGAAGACAACATTTGTGTAATGTCAAATATGTTGTTTCTTTGTGGAAACAAGAGACGGATAAACACCAACATAATTCAGCAAAAAAAATACTGAACATAAAAAAGGTATTGTCGCAGATGATGGACAAGAACAGCATACGTCATGACATTTAGAAAGGTTGAATGAATGAATAGGTGAAACACTACTGTCTGACCCTTCAATGGTGTCAATGACAATAGAACGGAACACAAACGACATCTCCATGGTTACAACAATGAAACGAACTGCTCCATTTGGATCAGTAATGTCATTAACCAATGATCTAATGGCCCTTTTCTCCCCATTTCAACTGGACAGGAGGACCTTTAAATGACTGACATTTCAGGGTAGTGGAGTTGTTGCCGGGGAGAAAAACTTGAAGAGGTTTTCATTTTTTCAAGTCAACCGGCAAAAGTTAACTGATGAGAAGGAGGCTCCTCAGGGCCTCCTGAGAGTGAATCACCAGCCACCGCTGCCGTCACACACACAGCTGAGTCAGGAAGAGAGATGGAACTGCTGTCCGCTTTAGGACACACAGACAGACACAGACAGAGAGACAGATCGCCCGCCCCACAGAGACAGATCGCCGCCCCACAGAGACAGATCGCCCGCCCCACAGAGACAGATCGCCCGCCCCACAGAGACAGATCGCCCGCCCCACAGAGACAGATCGCCCGCCCCACAGAGACAGATCGCCCGCCACACAGAGACAGATCGCCCGCCACACAGAGACAGATCGCCCGCCACACAGAGACAGATAGCCCGCCCCACACAGACAGATCGCCCGCCCCACACAGACAGATCGCCCGCCCCACAGAGACAGATAGCCCGCCCGCCCCAGAGACAGATCGCCCTCCCCACAGAGACAGATAGCCCGCTCGCCCCAGAGATAGCTCGCCCGCCCCACAGAGACAGATCGCCCGCCACACAGAGACAGATCGCCCGCCCGCCCCAGAGACAGATCGCCCGCCCCACAGAGACAGATCGCCCGCCCGCCCCAGAGATAGCCCGCCCGCCCCACAGAGACAGATCGCCCGCCACACAGAGACAGATCGCCCGCCCCACAGAGACAGATAGCCCGCCACACAGACAGATCGCCAGCCCGCCCCACAGAGACAGTCCGCCCGCCCCACAGAGACAGTCCGCCCACCCCACAGAGACAGATCGCCCGCCCCACAGAGACAGATAGCCCGCCCGCCCCACAGAGACAGTCCGCCCGCCCCACAGAGACAGATAGCCTGCCCGCCCCCAGAGACAGATCGCCCGCCCCACAGAGACAGATCGCCCGCCCCCACAGAGACAGATAGCCCGCCCGCCCCAGAGATAGCTCGCCCGCCCCACAGAGACAGATCGCCCGCCCCACAGAGACAGATCGCCCGCCCGCCCCACAGAGATAGCCCGCCCGCCCCACAGAGACAGATCGCCCGCCCGCCCCACAGAGACAGATCGCCCGCCCGCCCCACAGAGACAGATCGCCCGCCCGCCCCACAGAGACAGATCGCCCGCCCGCCCCACAGAGACAGATCGCCCGCCCGCCCCACAGAGACAGATCGCCCGCCCGCCCCCACAGAGACAGATAGCCCGCCCCACAGAGACAGATCGCCCGCCCGCCCGCCCCACAGAGACAGATCGCCCGCCCGCCCCACAGAGACAGATCGCCCGCCCGTCCGCCCCACAGAGACAGATCGCCCGCCCGCCCCCCCACAGAGACAGATCGCCCGCCCGCCCGCCCCACAGAGACAGATCGCCCGCCCGCCCGCCCCACAGAGACAGATCGCCCGCCCGCCCGCCCCACAGAGACAGATCGCCCGCCCGCCCCACAGAGACAGATCGCCCGCCCGCCCCACAGAGACAGATCGCCCGCCCGCCCCACAGAGACAGATCGCCCGCCCCACAGAGACAGATCGCCCGCCCAACAGAGATAGCCCGCCCGCCCCACAGAGACAGATAGCCCGCCCGCCCCACAGAGACAGATCGCCCGCCCGCCCCACAGAGACAGATCGCCCGCCCGCCCGCCCCACAGAGACAGATCGCCCGCCCGCCCGCCCCACAGAGACAGATCGCCCGCCCGCCCGCCCCACAGAGACAGATCGCCCGCCCCACAGAGACAGATCGCCCGCCCCACAGAGATAGCCCGCCCGCCCCACAGAGACAGATAGCCCGCCCGCCCCACAGAGACAGATCGCCCGCCCGCCCCACAGAGACAGATCGCCCGCCCGCCCGCCCCACAGAGACAGATCGCCCGCCCGCCCGCCCCACAGAGACAGATCGCCCGCCCGCCCGCCCCCACAGAGACAGATCGCCCGCCCCACAGAGACAGATCGCCCGCCCGCCCGCCCCACAGAGACAGATCGCCCGCCCCACAGAGACAGATCGCCCGCCCGCCCGCCCCCACAGAGACAGATCGCCCGCCCGCCCCCCACAGAGACAGATCGCCCGCCCGCCCCACAGAGACAGATCGCCCGCCCGCCCGCCCCACAGAGACAGATCGCCCGCCCGCCCCACAGAGACAGATCGCCCGCCCGCCCCACAGAGACAGATCGCCCGCCCGCCCCCACAGAGACAGATCGCCCGCCCGCCCCACAGAGACAGATCGCCCGCCCGCCCCACAGAGACAGATCGCCCGCCCGCCCCACAGAGACAGATAGCCCGCCCGCCCCACAGAGACAGATAGCCCGCCCGCCCCACAGAGACAGATAGCCCGCCCGCCCCACAGAGACAGATAGCCCGCCCGCCCCACAGAGACAGATAGCCCGCCCGCCCCACAGAGACAGATAGCCCGCCCGCCCCACAGAGACAGATAGCCCGCCCGCCCCACAGAGACAGATCGCCCGCCCCACAGAGACAGATCGCCCGCCCCACAGAGACAGATAGCCTGCCCGCCCCAGAGACAGATCGCCCGCCCCACAGAGACAGATCGCCCGCCCCACAGAGACAGATCGCCCGCCCCACAGAGACAGATAGCCCGCCCGCCCCAGAGACAGATCGCCCGCCCCCACAGAGACAGATAGCCCGCCCGCCCCAGAGATAGCTCGCCCGCCCCACAGAGACAGATCGCCCGCCACACAGAGACAGATAGCCCGCCCCACAGAGACAGATAGCCCGCCCCGCCCCAGAGATAGCCCGCCAGCCCCACAGAGACAGATAGCCCGCCCCACAGAGACAGATAGCCCGCCCGCCCCAGAGATAGCCCGCCCGCCCCACAGAGACAGATCGCCCGCCCGCCCCACAGAGACAGATCGCCCGCCCCACAGAGACAGATCGCCCGCCCCACAGAGACAGATCGCCCGCCCCACAGAGACAGATCGCCCGCCCCACAGAGACAGATAGCCCGCCCGCCCCAGAGATAGCCCGCCCGCCCCACAGAGACAGATAGCCCGCCCCACAGAGACAGATAGCCCGCCCGCCCCAGAGATAGCCCGCCCGCCCCACAGAGACAGATCGCCCGCCCGCCCCACAGAGACAGATCGCCCGCCCCACAGAGACAGATCGCCCGCCCCACAGAGACAGATCGCCCGCCCCACAGAGACAGATCGCCCGCCCCACAGAGACAGATCGCCCGCCCCCACAGAGACAGATCGCCCGCCCCACAGAGACAGATCGCCCCCGCCCCACAGAGATAGCCCGCCCGCCCCACAGAGACAGATCGCCCGCCCGCCCCACAGAGACAGATAGCCCGCCCGCCCGCCCCACAGAGACAGATAGCCCGCCCGCCCCACAGAGACAGATCGCCCGCCCGCCCCACAGAGACAGATCGCCCGCCCCACAGAGACAGATCGCCCGCCCCACAGAGACAGATCGCCCGCCACACAGAGACAGATCGCCCGCCACACAGAGACAGATCGCCCGCCCCACAGAGACAGATAGCCCGCCCGCCCCACAGAGACAGATCGCCCGCCCCACAGAGACAGATCGCCCGCCCCACAGAGACAGATCGCCCGCCACACA
Organism: Oncorhynchus nerka; assembly: GCF_034236695.1. Lineage (NCBI taxonomy): Eukaryota > Metazoa > Chordata > Actinopteri > Salmoniformes > Salmonidae > Oncorhynchus > Oncorhynchus nerka. Next base: position 7,642,704 of record NC_088399.1, read on the forward strand.
GAGACAGATCGCCCGCCACACAGAGACAGATCGCCCGCCCCACAGAGACAGATAGCCCGCCCGCCCCACAGAGACAGATAGCCCGCCCCACAGAGACAGATAGCCCGCCCGCCCGCCCCACAGAGACAGATAGCCCGCCCGCCCCACAGAGACAGATCGCCCGCCCGCCCCACAGAGACAGATCGCCCGCCCCACAGAGACAGATCGCCCGCCACACAGAGACAGATCGCCCGCCACACAGAGACAGATCGCCCGCCACACAGAGACAGATCGCCCGCCCCACAGAGACAGATCGCCCGCCACACAGAGACAGATAGCCCGCCCGCCACACAGAGACAGATCGCCCGCCACACAGAGACAGATAGCCCGCCCGCCCCACAGAGACAGATAGCCCGCCCGCCACACAGAGACAGATCGCCCGCCACACAGAGACAGATCGCCCGCCACACAGAGACAGATAGCCCGCCCGCCCCACAGAGACAGATAGCCCGCCCGCCCCACAACACATCTCACACACAGTGAAAAACACTGCACTATACAACCTGGCTGGAGGTTAGGACAGCACAGCGGGCAGGGACACACACTCGGGCAGGGACACACACTCGGGCAGGGACACACACTCGGGCACACATACACACTACGGTACAACAGGTGCATGGTACAATGACAGTAAATATTCCCCCCCAAAAAATATTGATCAAGTCTTCAAGGGGGAAGGACAGACGGAGAAACATACCTACATGTCCCCCCTAGCAGACCACCAGAGTCCCCCCTAGCAGACCACCAGAGTCCCCCCTAGCAGACCACCAGAGTCCCCCCTAGCAGACCTCCCGTGCCCAAGAACACCAAGGTAACCTGTCTAAATGATTGGCTCACTTCAACACCATCATCCCAGACACCCTGGACCCTCTCCACTTCCCATAATACATGACGTAATCTCTATTGCACTCCACACTGCCCTTTCACACCAACGTGAGAATGCTGTTCATTGACTACAGCTCAGTGTTCAACACCATAGTGCCCACAAAGCTCATCACTAAGCTAAGGATCCTGGGACTAAACACCTCTCTCTGCAACTGGATCCTGGACTTCCTGACGGGCCGCCCCCAGGTGGTAAGGGTAGGTAACACATCCGGCACGCTGATCCTCAACACAGGGGCCCCTCAGGGGGTGCTTGCTCAGTAGAGGTCGACCGATTAAATGGAATGGCCGCTTAATTAAGGCCGATTTCAAGTTTTCATAACAATCGGAAATCGCCCTTTTTTTATTTTTTGTTACACCTTTATTTAATCTGTATTTAAGTAGGAAATTGGTCTGATGGGAATTTGTGATGTCGTCGGCCCCGCCCACTTGCTTGTGGAACAACAGAGGGCAGAAGAGGAAAGCCCCGCCCACTTGTGCTATGTCATGACATATGTCATACCTTGACCTCATATTGAGATGATCCTTTTGTTTAGTAAATCGGGTGTTAAAAAAAAAAAGCGTATTTTTTTTTTACACCTTTATTTAACTTGGCAAGTCAGTTAAGAACATATTCTTATTTTCAATGACGGTCTAGGAACGGTGGGTTAACTGCCTGTTAAGCGGCAGAACGACAGATTTGTACCTTGTCAGCTCGGGGAATCCAATCTTGCAACCTTACAGTTAACTATTCCAATGCAATAACGAACCTGCCTCTCTCTCGTTGCAGGAGACTGCCTGTTACACGAATGCAGTTAGCCAAGGTAAGTTGCTAGCTAGCATTAAACTTATCTTATAAAAAACAATCAATCATAATCACTAGTTAACTACACATGGTTGATGATATTACTAGATATTATCTAGCGTGTCCTGCGTTGCATATAATCTGACTGAGCATACAAGTATCTAAGTATCTGACTGAGCGGTGGTAGGCAGAAGCCAGAGCGTAAACATTCATTCAAACAGCACTTTAGTGCGTTTTGCCAGCAGCTCTTCGTTGTCCGTCAAGCATTGCGCTGTTTATGACTTCAAGCATATCAACTCCCGAGATGAGGCTGGTGTAACCGAAGTGAAATGGCTGGCTAGTTAGCGCGCGCTAATAGCGTTTCAAACGTCACTCGCTCACTCTGAGCCTTGGAGTGGTTGTTTCCCTTGCTCTGCATGGGTAACGCTGCTTCGAGGGTGGCCGTTGTCGATGTGTTCCTGGTTCGAGCCCAGGTAGGGGCGGGATGGAAGCTATACTGTTACACTGGTAATACTAAAGTGCCTACAAGAACATCCAATAGTCAAAGGTTAATGAAATACAAATGGTATAGAGGGAAATAGTCCTATAATTCCTATAATAACTACAACCTCAACCTTCTTACCTGGGAATATTGAAGACTCATGTTAAAACCTGTTAAGTCTACCCCCTACTTTTTTGAACATTCTGTTAAAAATCGCGCAACATTTCAGCGTCCTGCTACTCATGCCAGGAATATAGTATATGCCAGGAATATAGTATATGAAGAACTACTGAATATAAGATCAGCGTCAACTCACCATCAGTACGACCAAGAATATGTTTTCCGCGACGCGGATCCTGTGTTCTGCCTTACAAACAGGACAACGGAATGGATCGCATGCAGCGACCCAAGAAAACGACTCCGAAAAAGAGGGAAACGAGGCGGTGTTCTGGTCAGACTCCGAAAAAGGGCACATCGCGCACCACTCCCCAGCATTCTTCATGCCAATGTCCAGTCTCTTGACAACAAGGTTGACGAAATCCGAGCAAGGGTAGCATTCCAGAGGGACATCAGAGACTGCAACGTTCTCTGCTTCACGGAAACATGGCTCACTGGAGAGACGCTATCCGATGCGGTGCAGCCAACGGGTTTCTCCATGCATCGCGCCGACAGAAACAAACATCTTTCTGGTAAGAAGAGTGGCGGGGGCGTATGCCTCATGACTAACGAGACATGGTGTGATGAAGGAAACATACAGGAACTCAAATCCTTCTGTTCACCTGATTTAGAATTCCTCACAATCAAATGTAGACCGCATTATCTTCCAAGAGAATTCTCTTCGATTATAATCACAGCCGTATATATCCCCCCCAAGCAGACACATCGATGGCTCTGAACGAACTTTATTTAACTCTTTGCAAACTGGAAACCATTTATCCGGAGGCTGCATTCATTGTAGCTGGGGATTTTAACAAAGCTAATCTGAAAACAAGACTCCCTAAATTTGATCAGCATATCGATTGCGCAACCAGGGGTGGTAAAACCTTGGATCATTGTTACTCTAACTTCCGCGACGCATATAAAGCCCTGCCCCGCCCCCCTTTCGGAAAAGCTGACCACGACTCCATTTTGCTGATCCCTGCCTACAGGCAGAAACTAAAACAAGAGGCTCCCACGCTGAGGTCTGTCCAACGCTGGTCAGACCAAGCTGACTCCACACTCCAAGACTGCTTCCATCACGTGGACTGGGACATGTTTCGTATTGCGTCAGATGGAAATATTGACGAATACGCTGATTCGGTGTGCGAGTTCATTAGAACGTGCGTCGAAGATGTCGTTCCCATAGCAACGATAAAAACATTCCCAAACCAGAAACCGTGGATTGATGGCAGCATTCGCGTGAAACTGAAAGCGCGAACCACTGCTTTTAATCAGGGCAAGATGTCTGGTAACATGTCCGAATATAAACAATGCAGCTATTCCCTCCGCAAGGCTATTAAACAAGCTAAGCGTCAGTACAGAGACAAAGTGGAATCTCAATTCAATGGCTCAGACACAAGAGGCATGTGGCAGGGTCTACAGTCAATCACGGACTACAAGAAGAAACCCAGCCCAGTCACGGACCAGGATGTCTTGCTCCCAGGCAGACTAAATAACTTTTTTGCCCGCTTTGAGGACAATACAGTGCCACAGACACGGCCTGCAACGAAAACATGCGGCCTCTCCTTCACTGCAGCCGAGGTGAGTAAGACATTTAAACGTGTTAACCCTCGCAAGGCTGCAGGCCCAGACGGCATCCCCAGCCGCACCCTCAGAGCATGCGCAGACCAGCTGGCCGGTGTGTTTACGGACATATTCAATCAATCCCTATACCAGTCTGCTGTTCCCACATGCTTCAAGAGGGCCACCATTGTTCCTGTTCCCAAGAAAGCTAAGGTAACTGAGCTAAACGACTACCGCCCCGTAGCACTCACTTCCGTCATCATGAAGTGCTTTGAGAGACTAGTCAAGGACCATATCACCTCCACCCTACCTGACACCCTAGACCCACTCCAATTTGCTTACCGCCCAAATAGGTCCACAGACGATGCAATCTCAACCACACTGCACACTGCCCTAACCCACCTGGACAAGAGGAATACCTATGTGAGAATGCTGTTCATCGACTACAGCTCGGCATTCAACACCATAGTACCCTCCAAGCTCGTCATCAAGCTCGAGACCCTGGGTCTCGACCCCGCCCTGTGCAACTGGGTACTGGACTTCGACGGGCCGCCCCCAGGTGGTGAGGGTAGGCAACAACATCTCCTCCCCGCTGATCCTCAACACGGGGGCCCCACAAGGGTGCGTTCTGAGCCCTCTCCTGTACTCCCTGTTCACCCACGACTGCGTGGCCACGCACGCCTCCAACTCAATCATCAAGTTTGCGGACGACACAACAGTGGTAGGCTTGATTACCAACAACGACGAGACGGCCTACAGGGAGGTGGTGAGGGCCCTCGGAGTGTGGTGTCAGGAAAATAACCTCACACTCAACGTCAACAAAACTAAGGAGATGATTGTGGACTTCAGGAAACAGCAGAGGGAACACCCCCCTATCCACATCGATGGATCAGTAGTGGAGAGGGTAGCAAGTTTTAAGTTCCTCGGCATACACATCACAGACAAACTGAATTGGTCCACTCACACTGACAGCGTCGTGAAGAAGGCGCAGCAGCGCCTCTTCAATCTCAGGAGGCTGAAGAAATTCGGCTTGTCACCAAAAGCACTCACAAACTTCTACAGATGCACAATCGAAAGCATCCTGGCGGGCTGTATCACCGCCTGGTACGGCAACTGCTCCGCCCTCAACCGTAAGGCTCTCCAGAGGGTAGTGAGGTCTGCACAACGCATCACCGGGGGCAAAGTACCTGCCCTCCAGGACACCTACACCACCCGATGTTACAGGAAGGCCATAAAGATCATCAAGGACATCAACCACCCGAACCACTGCCTGTTCACCCCGCTATCATCCAGAAGGCGAGGTCAGTACAGGTGCATCAAAGCTGGGACCGAGAGACTGAAAAACAGCTTCTATCTCAAGGCCATCAGACTGTTAAACATCCACCACTAACATTGAGTGGCTGCTGCCAACACACTGTCATTGACACTGACCCAACTCCAGCCACTTTAATAATGGAAATTGATGGGAAATGATGTAAATATATCACTAGCCACTTTAAAACAATGCTACCTTATATAATGTTACTTACCCTACATTATTCATCTCATATGCATACGTATATACTGTACTCTAGATCATCGACTGCATCCTTATGTCACTAGCCACTTTAACTATGCCACTTTGTTTACTTTGTCTACATAATCATCTCATATGTATATACTGTACTCGATACCATCTACTGTATGCTGCTCTGTACCATCACTCATTCATATATCCTTATGTACATATTCCTTATCCCCTTACACTGTGTATAAGACAGTAGTTTTGGAATTGTTAGTTAGATTACTTGTTGGTTATCACTGCATTGTCGGAACTAGAAGCACAAGCATTTCGCTACACTCGCATTAACATCTGCTAACCATGTGTATGTGACAAATACAATTTGATTTGATTTGCATATGATTAGTATGTGTGGATAGAAAACACTCTGACGTTTCTAAAACTGGTTAAATCACGGCTGTGACTATAACATAACGTGTGTTTCATCGAAAGGCAGAAGAAAAACTGATCACTGAAAACTGGAAAATATATCAATGCGCCACTTGCATGTATTGTCTATTGGAAAGCAAATTACATGGGGCTGAGATTGCAAGTCCTAGAGCTTCCACACGATGTCGCCAGTCTTGTCAATTGCCTGGGCTTTGTTTCTTGGTCAAACAAGTGAGAGTGAGCCCATTCCTTCCGGTCTCCGACAGGATGTTTTGGATGAGAAATTTCCGAACATGATTTCAAGACGTGGAGCTATTGAATACACTTCGCCCCGTGATCAATTTGATAGATTATTAACGTTTACTAATACCTAAAGTTGGATTACAAAAGTATTTCGAAGTGTTTTGTGAAAGTTTATCGTCGACTTTTTTAATTTAAAAAAATGACGATGTGTTTTAAAACTGTGTTTTTTCCTGGATCACACACTCTTCATAGATCGATATTTAGGGTATATATGGACCGATTTAATCGAAAAAAAGACCCAATAGTGATGTTTATGGGACATCTAGGAGTGCCAACAAAGAAGATCGTCAAAGGTAATGAATGTTTTATATTTTATTTCTGCCTTTTGTGTAGCGCCGGCTATGCTAATTATTTTGTTTACGTCCCCTTCAGGTATTTCGGGGTGTTGCATGCTATCAGATAATAGCTTCTCATGCTTTCGCCAAAAAGCATTTTAAAAATCTGACTTGTTGGCTGGATTCACAACGAGTGTAGCTTTAATTCAGTACCCTGCATGTGTGTTTTAATGAACGTTTGAGTTTTAACGGGTACTATTAGCATTTAACGTAGTGCATTTGCATTTCCAGATGAATAGATGGGACGCATGCGTGTCGGGTCGACTTAAGAGGTTAAAAGTAACCACCAGCTTTCATATGTTCTCATGTTCTGAGCAAGGAACTTAAACATTAGCTTTCTTACATGGCACATATTGCACTTTTACTCTCTTCTCCAACACTTTGTTTTTGCATTATTTAAACCAAATTGAACATATTTGATTATTTATTTGAGGCTAAATTGATTTTATTGATGTATTATATTAAGTTAAAATAAGTGTTCATTCAGTATTGTTGTAATTGTCATTATTACAAAAATAAAAAATAAAAATTGGGTCGTTTAATCTGCTTTTTTGGTCCTCCAATAAATTGGCATTGAAAAAATCATAATCGGTCGACCTCTAATGCTTCGTCCCCTCCTCTACTCCTTGTTCACCCACGACTGCGTAGCCAAACACGACTCCAACACCATCATTGAGTTCGCCGACGACAACAGTGGAAGGCCTGATTACCAACAACGATGAGACATCCTATTGGGAGGAGGTCAGGCCAGAACAACAACAACCTCTCCCTCTCCGGCAAGACAAAGGAGCTGATTGTGGACTACAGGAAAAGGTGGGCTGAACAGGCTCCTATTAACATCGGACAGGGCTGTATCGGAGCGGGTCGAGAGTTTCAAGTTCTTTGGTGTCCACATCACCAACGAACTATCATGGTCCAAACACACCAACCCCCTCAGGAGACTGAAAAGATTTGGCACGGGCCCTCAGATCCTCAAAAAGTCTTACAGAATCTTGACTGGCTGCATCCCCGCTTGGTATGGCAACTGCTTGGCATTTGACCACAATCAAAATGGCTACTCGGACTACCTGCAATTATCCCTTGTTGCATTAACTCTTTTGCACTGACTCTTCACACACACACTGCTGCTACTGTCTATCCTGTTGCCTAGTCACTTTACCCCCACCTACATGAACATATCTATCTCAATTACCTCCAACCCCTACACACCAACTTGGTACTGGTACTCCCTGTATATAGCCATGTTATTACCTACTTCCTGTATATAGCCATATTATTGTCTATTTCCTGTATATAGCCATGTTATTTCCTACTTCCTGTATATAGCCATGTTATTGTCTACTTCCTGTATATAAACCTGTTATTTCCTACTTCCTGTATATAGCCATGTTGTTTCCTACTTCCTGCATATGGCCATGTTATTTCCTACTTCCTGTATATAACCCTGTCATTGTCTATTTTATCTTATCTTTAACTCTGCATTGTTTGAAGAGGACCCGTAAGTAAGCATTTCACTATTAGTCTACACCTGTTGTCTACAAAGCAGAGGGAGAGACGGAGGGAGGTAGGGAGGGAGGTAGGGAGGGAGAGACGGAGGGAGGTAGGGAGGGAGGTAGGGAGAGACGGAGGGAGGTCTATTTTATCGGAGGGAGATAGGGAGGGAGGGAGGTTGGGAGAGACGGAGGAGGGAGGGAGAGACGGAGGGAGGGAGAGACGGAGGGAGGGAGAGACGGAGGGAGGTAGGGAGGGAGAGACGGAGGGAGGTAGGGAGGGAGAGACGGAGGGAGGTAGGGAGGGAGAGACGGAGGTAGGGAGGTAGGGAGGGAGACGGAGGTAGGGAGGGAGGGAGAGACGGGAGGTAGGGAGGGAGGGAGGGGAGGTAGGGAGGGGAGACGGAGGTAGGGAGGGAGAGACGGAGGGAGGTAGGGAGGGAGAGGGAGGGAGGGAGGGAGGGAGGGAGAGACGGAGGGAGGTAGGGAGGGAGAGACGGAGGGAGGTAGGGAGGGAGAGACGGAGGGAGGTAGGGAGGGAGAGACGGAGGGAGGTAGGGAGGGAGAGACGGAGGGAGGTAGGGAGGGAGGTAGGGAGGGAGAGACGGAGGGACGGAGGGAGGTAGGGAAGGAGGGAGGGAGAGACGGAGGGAGAGACGGAGGGAGGTAGGGAGGGAGAGACGGAGGGAGGTAGGACGGACGGAGGGAGAGACGGAGGGAGGGAGAGACGGAGGGAGGGAGAGGGAGGGAGGGGAGAGACGGAGGGAGGGAGAGACGGAGGGAGGGAGAGACGGACGGAGAGATGGGGAGGGATAGAGAGAGAGGGAGGGATGGGGAGGGATAGAGAGACAGAGGGAGGGATGGGGAGGGATAGAGAGACAGAGGGAGGGATGGGGGAGGGATAGAGACAGAGGGAGGGATGGGGAGGATAGAGAGACAGAGGGAGGGATAGAGAGACAGAGGGAGGGAGAGAGACGGAGGGAGGTAGTGAGGGAGAGACGGAGGGGAGAGAGACGGAGGGAGGGAGAGACGGAGGTAGAGAGGAGGGAGGTAGAGACGGAGGGAGGTAGAGGGAGGGAGGTAGAGACGGAGGGAGGGAGAGACGGAGGGAGGTAGGGAGGAGAGACGGAGGGAGGGAGAGACGGAGGGGGAGGGAGAGACGGACGGAGGGAGAGACGGACGGAGGGGAGGGAGGGAGGGAGAGACGGACGGAGGTAGGAGAGACGGACGGAGGGAGAGACGGAGGGAGGGAGGGAGAGACGGAGGTAGGGAGGGACGGAGGTAGGGAGGGGAGGGAGGTAGGGAGGGAGAGACGGAGGTAGGGAGGAGAGACGGAGGTAGGGAGGGAGAGACGGAGGGAGGTAGGGGAGACGGAGGGAGGTAGGGAGAGACGGAGGGAGGTAGGGAGGGAGAGACGGAGGTAGGGAGGTAGAGACGGAGGGAGAGACAGAGGGAGGTAGGGAGGGAGAGACGGAGGTAGGGAGGGAGGGACGGAGGGAGGGAGAGACGGAGGGAGGGAGGACGGAGGGAGGGAGAGACGGAGGGAGGGAGAGACGGAGGGAGGGGAGACGGAGGGAGGGAGAGACGGAGGGAGGGAGAGACGGAGGGAGGGAGAGACGGAGGGAGGTAGGAGGGAGGGAGGTAGAGACGGACGGAGGGAGAGACGGAGGGAGGTAGAGACGGAGGGAGGTAGAGACGGAGGGAGGTAGAGACGGAGGGAGGGAGAGACGGAGGGAGGGAGAGACGGAGGGAGGGAGAGACGGACGGAGGGAGAGACGGAGGGAGGTAGGGAGGGAGAGACGGAGGGAGGTAGGGAGGGAGAGACGGAGGTAGGGAGAGACGGAGGTAGGGAGAGGAACTGAAAGCAGACTAAATGGTGATGAACGCTGACAGGCAATGTTCTGAGTGTTGATGTAGTGGCATAGGAAACCTTGACCATGAGAGATGAGAGATGAGAGGGGGTGAGGAGGGAAGGAGAGGAGAGAGGGGGATGTCGGGAATACAAGGACACATCACTCTTCATCACAGTCGTCCCTCTTGCCTCCACCGGCTGCTGCCGCAGCTGCAGGGCGATTACCCATCCACCCCACCCCACCCCACCCCACCCCACCCCACACCACCCCACACCAGGCTAGAGAGCCTGACCGATTAATCGGTGGACCGATATTATCCTTTTACCCACGTATTTGTATCAGCTTTTTCAATCCACCGAACAAGGACCGATGTAAGAAGCAGAGAAAACGCTTGAGGAAACTAGCCGTTCTTCATAGAATAGGACTTTATTTGTCCTGGAGAGGTAAGCCTGGAGAGCCATCTTGCCTTGGCACTCTACAGCAAGACTGGACACAATCAGCCAACACATCTATACAGCATTGATGTATGGGCTGTTATTTGTCAGGGACTGGTCCAAATTCAAGATTCACCACCCCCATCTATCCAGCTAACTAGCTGTGTGAGTGTACTTGATGCCATTCACCTTGGGTTAGTGCATTACGGAATCTTTGCGACATCGCTACACTAAACCTTAACCAACTCGAAACCTCGCCCCTCGGGTAACTCGGAACCTCGCCCCTCGGGTAACTCGAACCTCGCGTAACTCGGAACCTCGCCCCTCGGGTAACTCGGAACCTCGCCCCTCGGGTAACTCGAAACCTCGCCCCTCGGGTAACTCGAAACCTCGCCCCTCGGGTAACTCGAAACCTCGGGTAACTCGAAACCTCGCCCCTCGGGTAACTCGGAACCTCGCCCCTCGGGTAACTCGGAACCTCGCCCCTCGGGTAACTCGGAACCTCGCCCCTCGGGTAACTCGGAACCTCAACCTCACCTAACTCGAACTTTAACCCTTACCGTAGCGAAAACACAGCTAAAACACCAAAACATTTCAACTACGAGAATTCAGCAGCTACAGCCCAACAACAACCCATGAAAACACAGCTAAAACACCAATATGTCTTCAGAGGAAAGTTTATTCCTGGAATGTGCGCAGTTTATTCTCCTTTCACGAGACACACCATTAGTCCTAAATATTATTCGATGCTTAAATGAATGTTCTTTGCTCAAATGTAAGAAATTAGATTTTTCAGCATCTTAAATGTGCTTTTTTTAAATGTTTTATTACAGCTATAAAATTGGACCTATCGGTAGACACAGTATATTGGTTATCAGTGAAGATTTCCGCTTTAAAATCAGAATCAGATACAAAAGTCACATATCAGTCGGGCTCCACACCTCAGCAGGGGCCTGGGTTATTTTTTTTATTTTACCTTTATTTTACGAGGCAAGTCAGTTAAGAACAAATTCTTATTTGGGTTAACTGCCTGTTCAGGGGCAGAACGACAGATTTTGTACCTTGTCAGCTCGGGGATTTGAACTTGCAACCTTTCGGTTACTAGTCCAATGCTCTAACCACTAAGCTACCCTGTATCCAGCTAACACACACCTCACCAGGGTCACACTGTATCCAACTAACACACACACCTCACCTCGCCACATCCAGCTAGCACACGTCAAGGCCATCGTACTGTAAAGGACTAGAGTCTGTATCCAGGGCTAAGAGCAGGGATAGACAGACAGTGGGAAGTGTTTGGGTGAAATACAGAGAGCCTTTAACAACGCAGGAGAAGACTGCTGCTCGGGGTCATGCTTATCAACCAATCAGCTTGGATGTTGGATGTACTAAGGAGGACGAGGAGGAGGAGCCAGACAGGCACAGGTAACTCCCCAACAGGGATTATGGATCCCTCCATCCCGCCAGCCTCGCTCTCTCTCTCAGGTTATCAATTAAATGTCCCACTCCTTAAGTATCGACGTGCTTTAAAGCAGCTGCATAACTAAACAGGTCATTAAGAGCAGAAGAGACACCTTTACTTACAGTGTGGACCAGTCTCATGTAATGGACACCACGTTGGTACCTGTCATTCAGACAGACACAGACGGGATAGAAGGAGAACACAAGGCTGCTGAGGGTGAGGTAGATGGATGGAGGCTGTGTGTCTGTGCATGTTTGCATGTGTGTGTGTGTGTGTGTGTGTGGGTGGGTGTCTGTGCATGTTTGCGTGTGTGTGTGTGTGTGGGTGTCTGTGCATGTTTGCGTGTGTGTGTGTGTGTGGGTGTCTGTGCATGTTTGCGTGTGCGTGTGTGTGGGTGTCTGTGCAGGTTTGCGTGTGCGTGGGTGTCTGTGCAGGTTTGCGTGTGTGTGTGTGTGTGTGTGTGTGTGTGTCTGTGCATGTTTGCGAGTGTGTGCATGTGTGTGGGTGTCTGTGCATGTTTGCGAGTGTGTGTGTGTGACAGGCCTCTCCACTTTTGTTAAGAAGAAGCAGGAGGCATCATTGAGTGAGATCAGAGGGCAGGACTAGAATCAACGATCACTCTGAGGCCTCACCTCTCTACGCTGGAAAATCCACTAGTCTTTTTTTTATAAATCATTTAAAGGGATTTTTTTAACCATATTTTCATAACAGTCCCACCCACAAGAAAATAGACTGATGAAAGAGTGAGGGCTGGGGAAAACAAATTCCCTTCACTTCTACACGTGTGAACAGTACTCACGCTGCAGTTCTCAGGCGGGACCAGGATCTGTGTGATCTCTCCCCCGTGGACACAGAAGACGTGCTTCATCTCCCCAGTGAAGATGTCCCAGACGATGACGCTGAAGTCCACACCGCCGGAGACCAGGGAGCGCTGGTCGTAGCGAGGGGACACCTGGTGAGGGTACAGCAGGCACGTCACTTTGTTACGGTGCCCCCGCAGGGTGCGGTGAGGGGGCCAGCCTGGGAACGAGAGAAGTATTTTTTGTAATGTTGTACATGCTCTTACCCAGAGATACAATCTGTGGTAAAACAATCACCCCCCACCCCCCATCTAATACTGTAGACCCTGATGAAACAAACCTTAGAAATCACAAGATATATGGGCTGCAGGATACGACTACAGGCTATTGATTATTTGAGAAAGTAGCAAATAAAATATATTGCGCTCTGTTCCTCGCTTCAGGCTGCACAAACTGTTCTCTCAGCAAGTGATCATATTTTCACCCATCAATCAGACTATTCTCAATTGAATCTAGTCTTACCGAATATGTAAAAAATGAGTTTTGATTTGAGAATGGCCCATTATTAACGGGCAGGAACAAGAGGAGAGGAAGGAACCCCTGTTATGTGTATACACTGGAATAGAGACCACTTCCCCTCGGGGAACGTTTTGTAATTCATTGGGTAGGTTTACTCTGGTCATTTTGGCTGCGCGACAAGTGATATTAAACCCAAACTCCGTATGCCATGGACTCTCCAACCGTGTTTCTGCAGCGACCCAGTGAATCGTTTGGGAAACCAAGTTACATCTGTTTGGGAACATAACACAGTGAAAACGCCTTTCACAAGAAAACACATTTCATTAAAAACTGTTGACAGCCCCTCTCTCTCCGCGCGCTGGAGAAAGCAGTGAGAGAGGAGATGGAAACGCTCAGTGATCATCTCTATTTAAAAAAAGGTGATGTGTGAGACTATTAATAAATAACTATGAATATATAAACAAAAAAGCACCTATTACCAGGCTATTCAAATTCACTATAATTGTAGGCAAATCATAACAGTTTCATTTAGGCTAGACCCAATCATAACGGTTTCATTTAGGCTAGACCCAATCATAACGGTTTCATTTAGGCTAGACCCAATCATAACGTTTCATTTAGGCTAGACCCAATCATAACGTTTCATTTAGGCTAGACCCAATCATAACGGTTTCATTTAGGCTAGACCCAATCATAACGGTTTCATTTAGGCTAGACCCAATTATAACGTTTCATTTAGGCTAGACCCAATCATAACGGTTTCATTTAGGCTAGACCCAATCATAACGTTTCATTTAGGCTAGACCCAATCATAACGGTTTCATTTAGGCTAGACCCAATCATAACGGTTTCATTTAGGCTAGACCCAATCATAACGGTTTCATTTAGGCTAGACCCAATCATAACGGTTTCATTTAGGCTAGACCCAATCATAACGTTTCATTTAGGCTAGACCCAATCATAACGGTTTCATTTAGGCTAGACCCAATCATAACGGTTTCATTTAGGCTAGACCCAATCATAACGGTTTCATTTAGGCTAGACCCAATCATAACGGTTTCATTTAGGCTAGACCCAATCATAACGGTTTCATTTAGGCTAGACCCAATCATAACGGTTTCATTTAGGCTAGACCCAATCATAACGGTTTCATTTAGGCTAGACCCAATCATAACGGTTTCATTTAGGCTAGACCCAATCATAACGGTTTCATTTAGGCTAGACCCAATCATAACGGTTTCATTTAGGCTAGACCCAATCATAACGGTTTCATTTAGGCTAGACCCAATCATAACGGTTTCATTTAGGCTAGACCCAATCATAACGGTTTCATTTAGGCTAGACCCAATCATAACGGTTTCATTTAGGCTAGACCCAATCATAACGGTTTCATTTAGGCTAGACCCAATCATAACGGTTTCATTTAGGCTAGACCCAATCATAACGGTTTCATTTAGGCTAGACCCAATCATAACGGTTTCATTTAGGCTAGACCCAATCATAACGGTTTCATTTAGGCTAGACCCAATCATAACGGTTTCATTTAGGCTAGACCCAATCATAACGTTTCATTTAGGCTAGACCCAATCATAACGGTTTCATTTAGGCTAGACCCAATCATAACGGTTTCATTTAGGCTAGACCCAATCATAACGGTTTCATTTAGGCTAGACCCAATCATAACGTTTCATTTAGGCTAGACCCAATCATAACGGTTTCATTTAGGCTAGACCCAATCATAACGGTTTCATTTAGGCTAGACCCAATCATAACGTTTCATTTAGGCTAGACCCAATCATAACGTTTCATTTAGGCTAGACCCAATCATAACGGTTTCATTTAGGCTAGACCCAATCATAACGGTTTCATTTAGGCTAGACCCAATCATAACGGTTTCATTTAGGCTAGACCCAATCATAACGGTTTCATTTAGGCTAGACCCAATCATAACGGTTTCATTTAGGCTAGACCCAATCATAACGGTTTCATTTAGGCTAGACCCAATCATAACGGTTTCATTTAGGCTAGACCCAATCAAAACGGTTTCATTTAGGCTAGACCCAATCATAACGTTTCATTTAGGCTAGACCCAATCATAACGGTTTCATTTAGGCCAGACCCAATCATAACGGTTTCATTTAGGCTAGACCCAATCATAACGGTTTCATTTAGGCTAGACCCAATCATAACGGTTTCATTTAGGCTAGACCCAATCATAACGTTTCATTTAGGCTAGACCCAATCATAACGGTTTCATTTAGGCTAGACCCAATCATAACGGTTTCATTTAGGCTAGACCCAATCATAACGGTTTCATTTAGGCTAGACCCAATCATAACGGTTTCATTTAGGCTAGACCCAATCATAACGGTTTCATTTAGGCTAGACCCAATCATAACGGTTTCATTTAGGCTAGACCAATTGACGCACCAAAGATACCTTAAAACCACTAACACACTTTTCCGCCAGCATGTATTGTATAAGGTCACAATCATTATTTTAAAATCAGGATTTTTTTTGGGGGGGGGGGGGGCTTGGCCTCATATATAGATATATAGGTTGGATAAAGTAATCCCTCTCACCCCCCCTCCCCCTGAAAAGATTTAGATGCACTACTGTTCCACTGGAGGTCATAAGGTGAATGCACCAATTTGTAAGTCGCTCTGGATAAGAGCGTCTGCTAAATGACTTAAATGTAAATGTAAATAGGTCTACGTTTATGCGTAAACTCATCCCCTTAGAAAGCACTGTCCATTTCATTGTGTTTGGTTTCGAAACAACCACCACCACCACCACAAACCCAAGTTTTCACACTCAGTTTCAACCACAGTGAGGTGACTTAAAAATACACACTGTTTTGATGAGTGTTTGATGTGATTTCTGAATGCATTTGCATTCGAAAATAGAGCCCTGAGTACCAGACCATTAGAACCTGATGGAGGGACAATAGAGCCCTGAGTACCAGACCATTAGAACCTAATGGAGGGACAATAGAGCCCTGAGTACCAGACCATTAGAACCTAATGGAGGGACAATAGAGCCCTGAGTACCAGGCCATTAGAACATGGAGGGACAATAGAGCCCTGAGTACCAGACCATTAGAACCTGATGGAGGGATAATAGAGCCCTGAGTACCAGGCCATTAGAACATGATGGAGGGACAATAGAGCCCTGAGTACCAGGCCATTAGGACCTTGTTACAGATACAGTTATCCTGTGTGTGTGTGTATCCTGTGTGTGTGTTTCTTTTCTCTCCTTCTCCCCTCACAGGTGAAAACCATCACTCCCCAATCAGTCAACAATCAATCATCAATCAGAACACACACCTCCTCCTATTTCCTACCCTATCACAGTTCCTTCCCCATGGTTTAAAAACCCCATCATTTGTTAGCTCTAGAGCTCAATCTCTCTGTAAATGCCATGTCTGTAGGTCTCTGTGTTTCACTCTCGCTTTGTGTCTTAACCTCTCTTTTGTTTAAGCACCTCATAGCACTTTGTCATCACCTGTGAGTATTGTTTTTGGTTATGGTGTTTGTTTGTTGCTGGTGGGAAAAGGGGGAAACCAAGACAAGTCGCCCATGGGCATACACTACCCGTAGGTGAACTTTGTTAAAAACACTAGTTAGAACTGGGTCGGACCACCCACTGTATTTTTGGTTAGTTAGTTAGCTGTTGTTAAAGTAGGCTAGTCTAGCTTAGGGGTGTTTTTGAATACTTATTGTTTCTTTCCTTGGGTCCAGCTCAGCCCCTTTTCCTGCTCCCCCCATTACCGTGTGTTTATAAATAAACCTGGAGTTTGACGGTAGATTTCTGTTGTCGTGGTTATTTCGTTCACACTTTTACTTTGTCACAATAATAATTTGCATGAGTTATGTTACGGGTCTCATTACCATCCCCCTAGACTGTCGGGCCAAAACAGGCCAATAGGACCTGATGGAGGAACAATAGAGCCTAAGTACCAGGCCATTAGTGACCTGATGGAGGAACAATAGAGCCCTGAGTACCAGGCCATTAGGACCTGATGGAGGAACAATAGAGCCTAAGTACCAGGCCATTATTAGGACCTGATGGAGGGACAATGGAGCCCTGAGTACCAGGCCATTAGAACCTGATGGAGGAACAATAGAGCCCTGAGTACCAGGCCAATAGGACCTGATGGTTGTTTAACAAGCTGGGCACTACTAACACATGTCCAGAGTGATTAAAAGGAGGTTACCATGACTCAAAGGTCACGTGGAATTTGTGTTACGGTAATACAGCCGCCGCAACAGTCTTAGGTATCACCTTTGCTTTTTCCCCTTTCCCACCCCCACTCCCCCCTCACCCACACTCTCCCCTGACCCCCTGACCTCAACCACACTCTCCCCTGACCTCAACCCACACTTCTCCCCTGACCTCAACCCACACTTCTCCCCTGACCTCAACCCACACTTCTCCCCTGACCTCAACCCACACTTCTCCCCTGACCTCAACCCACACTTCTCCCCTGACCTCAACCCACACTTCTCCCCTGACCTCAACCCACACTTCTCCCCTGACCTCAACCCACACTTCTCCCCTGACCTCACCCACACTTCTCCCCTGACCTCACCCACACTTCTCCCCTGACCTCACCCACATTCTCCCCTGACCTCACCCACATTCTCCCCTGACCTCAACCACTCCCTCACCTCTCCGCAGCATGTGTTCTCCCTGCAGCAGCTGTACGATGGCGGTCTGTGTGGCGGGGACCAGGATGATGCTTCCGTCCTCTCTGCCACACACCAGCCTGCCCTGGGAGGGGATGTAGACGCTGGCCGTCACCTTGATGGGCTCCTCCGAACCGGGCGTCACACTCAGCTGGTCTATGATGCCCGCCGACAGGGGAGCCAGCTTGTCAAAGGCCTCCTGGAGGGAGATGGTGGAGGACACTTGGAGCTCTGAGGGACAGGGGAAGTAGATAACAACAGTATTAACTACGTACAGACCCAAAACAGACACATCTATCCAACCTGACTTACACCAGAAAAGGGCCATTGCTTAGTGGCATTGCATATTCATGAAGATGAATCATGAGGAATGTACTTCACATGCACTGGAATGATTTCACTGGTTTTTGCCAGCTGATGGCATCTAATTCTCACCCACAGCATCAATACAGACTTGGGACACTTCCGCCACCTAGTGGACTAAATGGTACCTGCTGCGGTGGAGAGGGGCTGCAGGGGCGAGGTGTCTGGGATGCTCCAGAGGGTGAGGCGTCCGGCTGAATCTCCCTGGACCAGCAGCTTGTGGAAGGGCTCCCGACGGCCGTAGAAGAACCGTGTCACCGGGGGACAGATGAGGAGCTGGAACACGGAACACAGAACGTTAGAAGCTGAAAATAGTGTTCTAGAATGTGAACACTTGTATTATGTCTGTATATCTCTGCGTTCAGGGCCATGTCTACGGCAGGACTTTACCGTCTCTGGCAAAGCACAGTACCATGTAACATACATACCTACACCGTCCTATATCCATGCCAAAACCATTATTTGTGCGGTGTGATAAATGGTCTAGTCCTAACGATAACAATTATTTCATAACAACTACAGGGATTGTATTGAAGGAAGGTATAAATGGTGAGAATGAAAGCAGGACAGCATAACTGTAGTCTTGTTGTACCATGGATCTAAAAACTCCAGAATATTATATTCTGCTGTGTACAAGAAGGGGAAGCTGGCCTTGCAGGGGACATGATCTCATGCCATGTGAGCATTGGGATGTGCTGTTATTAACGTTTAGCACTAGAAAACACCACTGTGATATAAAGAGGATGCCAAGCTGGAAGAACTGACCGCTTACTCAACTACCAACAGGGTTACCCTACAGTACAACACATGCATTGATTGGCCCCCTCTCCCCCATACTAAAATATCCCCTAACTCAGTTCTCTGGACAGCAAAGCACTGAATCATCAAGATACAAACCAGCTAGCTAGACACAATAAATTGTTGAGGCAGAACACTGGTGCCATGAACAACATATGAGACTTGGGATCTGTTATTATTTGTCTACCTAACAAATCTAGCAGGACTGAATATCCATAGTTATGCATGTTGGTTAATGGTCCTTCATTAACTGACCCTTTGCCTAATAAAACTAATTGCACCCTGGTCTAAAGTAGGGCACTACGTAGGGAATAGGGCTCTGGTCAAAAGTAGGGCACTACATAGGGAATAGGGTGCCATAGGGCTCTGGTCTAAAGTAGGGCACTACGTAGGGAATAGGGCTCTGGTCTAAAGTAGGGCACTACGTAGGGAATAGGGCTCTGGTCAGAAGTAGGGCACTACGTAGGGAATAGGGCTCTGGTCTAAAGTAGGGCACTACGTAGGGAATAGGGCTCTGGTCTAAAGTAGGGCACTACGTAGGGAATAGGGCTCTGGTCAGAAATAGGGCACTACATACGGAATAGGGTGCCATAGGGCTCTGGTCTAAAGTAGGGCATTACGTAGGGAATAGGGCTCTGGTCAGAAGTAGGGCACTACATACGGAATAGGGTGCCATAGCGCTCTGGTCTAAAGTAGGACACTACGTAGGGAATAGGGCTCTGGTCAGAAGTAGGGCACTACATAGGGAATAGGGTGCCATAGGGCTCTGGTCTAAAAAAGGGCATAGGGTGCCATAGGGCTCTGGTCTGTAGTGCACTACGTAGGGAATAGGGTTCTGGTCAGAAGTAGGGCACTACATAGGGAATAGGGTTCTGGTCAGAAGTAGGGCACTACGTAGGGAATAGTGTGCCATTTGGGACACACACTTTGATCTTTCATTTGACCCATTTACACAGCTATAATTGTGTTCCTGACTGCAGTAGAAAAAAGGCACAGTGGTAACCAACCTAACGACAACCTAACGACCTGGCAACCTGCCCGCTGACCCCATTTCCAGGAAGTCCTAGTTAATGTGATCGTCACGGTAACAGAAAAAGATGGGATGGAACCGGATCCCTGTAATGTCTAATGGAGGAGACACTCTGTGGCCAGGTTGTCAGGTAGTCAGGCACCTAATATGAGGTTGCTAGATGTTGAGGTAGATGCTCAGACTACAGTCTACTTACTTGGCACTGTCTGAGAGCCAAAACAAGGTAGTTAAATGAAAGACTTCGTAAAAATGAACTAGCCTTAACATTAAAATTAAAATAAAATGTCCATCAGAAGTTTACATGGAAATCAGCGGACTGAAAAATAATCTGTACGTTGACAGGCTTCTACAGAAGTCGGACCTTAAATTTGACCTCGTTCGTCACAGGAGGAAAATAATCAACCCTGCAGCAGGAAGGTTTGAATATCAGAAGGATATATTTAGAATGGCCACCAGGTGGCAGCATAAAGCAGTGTTTGTATACCATGTAGTACTAAACTCAGAAAAAAAAAATAAACATCCCTTTCTTTCAAAGATAATTCATAAAAATCCAAATAAGTTCACAGACTCTTCATTGTAAAGGGTTTAAAACACTTTCCTATGCTTGTTCAATGAACCATAAACAATTCATAAAACATGCACCTGTGGAACGGTCGTTAAGACACGAACAGCTTACAGACGGTAGACAAATAAGGTCACAGTTATGAAAACTTAGGACACTAAAGAGGCCTTTCTACTGACCCTGAAAAACAAAAAAAAGAATCAGCTCACCTGCGTGAACGTGCCTTAGGCATGCTACAAGGAGGCATGAGGACTACAGGTGTGGCCAGGGCAAGAAATTGCAATGTCCGTACTGTGAGAGGCCTAAGACAGCGCTACAGGGAGACAGGACAGATAGCTGATCGTCCTCACAGTGGCAGACCATGTGTAACAACACCTGCACAGGATCGGTACATCCGAACGTCCCACCTGTGGGGCAGGTACAGGATGGCAGTAACAACTGCGCGAGTTATACCAGGAACGCACAATCCCTCCATCAGTGCTCAAACTGTCTGCAATAGGCTGAGAGAGGCTGGACTGAGGGCTTGTAGGCCTGTTGTAAGGCAGGTCCTCACCAGACATCACCGGCAACAACGTCGCCTATGGGCACAAACCCACCGTCGCTGGACCAGACAGGGCTGGCAAAAAGTGCTCTTCACTGACGAGTCGCAGTTTTGTCTCACCAGGGGTGATGGTCGGATTTGATTGGTAACCTCAGTGCCTGTGTGGTGCAGTGGTAAACAGAATGCCAGAATCGACTCCGGCCCACTGCTCGTTGATGAAGGTCCATTTTTGAAAAATTCATTCCGTTAGGAGCAGGCAATGGTTTGGGTTAGGCTTTATGCCACATTCAAAACAACTGGAAACTCGGAAATAATCCAACTTCCAACTTCAGTGCGTTCATCACAACTGGAAACCCGAGGTCAAATAATGACGTCAGTGATCTTCAGGTCGGAAAGAGTTTCTGAGTTGGATGACCTTTCAACTTTTTTTTCTTTTTTCTTATCTCATTTGGAGCTCATCCCCAGTTGTCTTGAACGCACTGAAGTTGGAAGTTGGATTATTTCCGAGTTTCCAGTTGTGATGAACGCACTGAAGTCAGAGATAACCGATTTAAGACTTCCCAGATGATTTGAACGCGGCACTCGTCCTGCTTGTGTAGCCAGCGGACATGAGTTGGTCATGGTCAAGTGATGCGGTAGCCCCGCCTGCAAACTTCAAAACAAGTGTCTGCCCTTGGCTCAATATGTTGATTGATACTGAACCCCGTGGCAGACCCGGGTGGCAGTAACTCACCAGAACTACCAGCATTACGACCAGGAATACGACTTCCCTAGAGCAGTTCCATTGTTCACTCTCCCAAATTAACTTATTCCAAAAGCCAACCCAAAACATCGCCGTCCAAGGAGAGGATTCTCAGTTCACGCAGACAGGAGTAAATATCTCTCCAGGAAGAAGAAGGACAGACACATGCGCATGTGTGGCCTGCTGGAGGTCATGTTGCAGGGCTCTGGCAGTGCTCCTCCTGCTCCTCCTTGCACAAAGGCGGCGGTAGCGGTCCTGCTGCTGGGTTGTTGCCCTCCTACGGCCTCCTCCACGTCTCCTGATGTACTGGCCTGTCTCCTGGTAGCGCCTCCATGCTCTGGACACTACGCTGACAGACACAGGAAAACTTCTTGCCACAGCTCGCATTGATGTTCCATCCTGGATGAGCTGCACTACCTGAGCCACTTGTGTGGGTTGTAGACTCCGTCTCATGCCACTAGAGTGAAAGCACCGCCAGCATTCAAAAGTGACCAAAACATCAGCCAGGAAGCATAGGAACTGAAAAGTGGTCTGTGGTCCCCACCTGCAGAACCACTCCTTTATTGGGGGTGTCTTGCTAAATGCCTATAATTTCCACCTGTTGTCTATTCCATTTGCACAACAGCATGTGAAATGTATTGTCAATCAGTGTTGCTTCCTAAGTGGACAGTTTGATTTCACAGAAGTGTGATTGACTTGGAGTTACATTGTGTTGTTTAAGTGTTCCCTTATTTTTTTGAGCAGTGTATTTCTTTCTCATTCTTTTAGATGTGTGTATTGTAAGATATTACTGCACTGTTGGAGCTAAGGAACACAAGTATTTCGCTACACCCACAATAACATCTGCTAAACATGTGTATGTGACCAATACAATTGAAATCAAATCAAATTTTATTTGTCACATACACATGGTTAGCAGATGTTAATGCGAGTGTAGCGAAATGCTTGTGCTTCTAGTTCCGACAACGCAGTAATAACCAACGAGTAATCTAGCTAACAATTCCAAAACTACTACCTTATAGACACAAGTGTAAGGGGATAAAGAATATGTACATAAAGATATAGGAATGGGTGATGGTACAGAGCGGCATAGGCAAGATGCAGTAGATGGTATTGAGTACAGTATATACATATGAGATGAGTATGCCACTTTGTTTACATACATACATACATACATACATACATACATACATACTTTAGAATTGAATTTGAAGGGAACTGAAGGCTACTGTTCAGATGGTTTAAATGGAATGGTAGTCTGATGAACTATAACCTCTCACATAGCCTCATAGTGTTAACTATAACCCCTCACATAGCCTCATAATGTTAATATAACCTCTCACAGCCTCATAGTGTTAACTATAACCCCTCACATAGCCTCAATGTTAACTATAACCTCTCACATAGCCTCATAGTGTTAATATAACCCCTCACATAGCCTCATAGTAATGTTAATATAACCCCTCACATAGCCTCATAGTGTTAATATAACCTCTCACATAGCCTCATAGTGTTAATATAACCCCTCACATAGCCTCATAGTGTTAACTATAACCCCTCACACAGCCTCATAATAATGTTAACTATAACCTCTCACATAGCCTCATAGTGTTAATATAACCCCTCACATAGCCTCATAGTGTTAATATAACCCCTCACATAGCCTCATAGTGTTAATATAACCCCTCACATAGCCTCATAGTGTTAATATAACCCCTCACATAGCCTCATAGTGTTAATATAACCCCTCACATAGCCTCATAGTGTTAATATAACCCCTCACATAGCCTCATAGTGTTAATATAACCTCTCACATAGCCTCATAGTGTTAATATAACCCCTCACATAGCCTCATAGTGTTAATATAACCTCTCACATAGCCTCATAATGTTAACTATAACCCCTCACATAGCCTCAGTGTTAATATAACCCCTCACATAGCCTCATAATGTTAATATAACCCCTCACATAGCCTCAGTGTTAACTATAACCCCTCACGGAGAAATATGATTTATTTCAGCACCTTGAGAGAATGACTGCGTGGTCAGGTACTATCTGCAAAAGTGCTCTCTTTATCAGCATCGTCAGAGCTGATAGTATTTCAACCACAATAAATATGTATCCAAGCCAAACTGAAATCTTATCAGAAACATGTTGTTTTAGTTCCCTTAAAACCAGTCGAACTTGGAAATGTTCCAGTTTTTGTTGTTGAGTTCATCTATTTTTTCCCCGGTCCCTAAACTTATTTTCTGTGTGAGAGAAGCAGAAATGAAAAGAGAAAACCGTGTCAACTCAATTGAGACACTCATTCTATCGATGTATGACATCTTTTTTTGGTGAGCAAAGGTTTATTTTGTCTTTTTAGGGCAACAAGTAATGGCAGAGAAGCAGCATGTATCTAATTATAGACAAGTTAACTAACAAATAGCCTACAAAAAAATTAAAAAGTGCCCATCGGGTCACACAGAAGCACACACACACACACACACACACACACACACACACACACACACACACACACCACAACACAGAAGCACATACACGAGAACACAGAAGCACATACACGAGAACACAGAAGCACACACACACACACGAGAACACAGAAGCACATACACCAGAACACAGAAGAACACACACGAGAACACAGAAGCACATACACGAGAACACAGAAGAACACACACAAGAGAACACAGAACACACACACCAGAACACAGAACACACACACCAGAACACAGAAGAACACACACCAGAACACAGAACACACACACCAGAACACAGAAGAACACACACAAGAGAACACACAGAAAACTAATCAAAGATTAATGTGAAAGATGAACTCAATCCAAAAGATTTTAAAATAAAAGGTCAAAGACAAAGGCACTGGAGTGTTGGAGAATGACTAGAGAATAAGGGGGGGGGGGGGGGGGCAGGCAACAGACCTAAGAATGGCTTCCACTCTTCTTCCACTGGGTTTTAGTTTCAATGTAGATGATAAATTGTCTACCTGTTATCAATGTATCATATGTCATTATCGGTGTATTGATCTGATTTCTAGAGGGAAAGCAGTTTAGGGACTTGGCATCTACCCCGGTGTGAAGACCAAGATGAGAATGACGATTGAGATTTTAGTGGGAGGAGCATGGAATCAGGTGAGTCAGAGTGAGTTGAGAGAACTGGCCAATCAGAAAGACAGCATCGTAGAGGTGCACACGTCACAGGGTCAGGTATCCAATCGCTGTTCAGCTTACTTTATAAACATGGCTTTGGAGATTTGATTTTGATTGGCTGATATATCATAAACCAAAGCATGCGAGTCAATCGGAATTCAGATCAATGTATTGCAGATTGATTATCAGGCATGTCTCCATCAAGATAATACAGACCGAAGACTATATTAGTAACATTTTTGGATACCAATTTGCAAATAGCGAAATTACATTGCCCACGAGCAGCACCGCAGATATTGAGATGAGCAAGATGCAAGACTGTACTCTCACACAGTATCTGCGCATGTGCACGGGTTTGCTTCACACTGTTAGTGACGGGACCAAAATAGGGGAGAAGTTGATCCTCGTGCTTCAATGCTCGTAGTTGTTGCAGAAATTGCCCCACACCGCTGATTACCTTCTGCAGCTACGTCATATCGCTGCGTCTACTTTTAATTAACATCAAATATGGTATTGATCAAATCACTAGAATACTATACACGGGGCACTAAATGTCATTATCTGTAATTTCCCCGTAACATCACACCAACATACATCTTCCTATCCCCGGTCTGCATGCTTCATCTCTGAACATTGAGTGAATGTGCTGAATCTGTGACTGAGAGCCGAGAGCTCCCCCTGCTGGACAGAGCCAGTGTGTGCCTCTCTCCTGCTGTATACTGCAGCACTGAGCTTACTGGTGCCTCTAGAGGCTGCTGGTGGAATAGCAGCTCTGGGGTGTAGAGCTCCAAGTCTACTCCGCTGTCAGGGTGGCACAGCACCACCATGTCTACCCCCTCACCAGACTCCTCAGTCTGAGGAGCACACGCTCTCCGATCAGGGCCAAGGCCCATTGGGGAGGGGAGGGTAATAAAACAGACAGACAGAGAGCAAAACAATAAGAAAAACAACAGAAAGGCAGACAGGAAATGAATATGTAGACTAAGAAGACTACGTAACATCCTAAATTAAATACAGTACAGAACACTAGCCTGATCCTAGATCTGTTTGTGCCATTCTTGACAACTCCTTGTCACATTTGGCGAGAAAGCAAAAACAGACTGGCACCCAGGCTAACAGACTGGCACCCAGGCTAACAGACTGGCACCCTGGCTAACAGACTGGCACCCTGGCTAACAGACTGGCACCCAGGCTAACAGACTGGCACCCTGGCTAACAGACTGGCACCCTGGCTAACAGACTGGCACCCAGGCTAACAGACTGGCACCCAGTCTAACAGACTGGCACCCAGTCTAACAGACAAAACAAAGACATTGACAAACAGAATACACTCTGTTACCTCGTTAAAGGACTGATACTAGCAGAATACACTCTGTTACCTCGTTAAAGGACTGATACTAGCAGAATACACTCTGTTACCTCGTTAAAGGACTGATACTAGCAGTCCTACTGACTCTCTTCAACATAAGAGAGCATGTTCCATTAACATAGAGGTGGCACAGGGTTTAGTTGTGCAAAAAAGGACTTCAAAACAGATCTTATTTCTGTCTTTAAACCAGAAAGCTCTTCACAGAGTGAGTGAGTGATTGTGTGTGATGGATGGAGAGGAGTAACCTGTTTGTCTGTGCGGTCCGCGATGCTGTACACCAGAGGTGGGATGGAGCCTTCGGCAGTCTTTCCTACATCAGTACGGAAGTGTTCACTGGCAGGCAGGCAGCTGGGAGAGAGGAGAGGAGAGGAGAAAGGAACAGAGGTCAGCCCAGTTTAGTTATTTCTCTCACCGCCTTCAAATCAACTAAAACTACAACTAACTAATCCACCATCGCAACTGTAAAACACACAGACCTGTAAAACAAACTAAACCTAAAACAGGGAAATCCACCTCAGAATGGTTTCTTACGGATTGGCACGTAGAAGACGAACAGCCTTTCTGACTGGTGGTTTCCCTGCTAAACCCAATCCAAACTACAACTAAAAACGCTAGTCTCAAGTGAAAACCATAGTGGCAAATATAAAAAAGCTTTTCAGAGCCACTTACCAGATGGACACAATGCATAAGAAGAGAAAGTGAAATAAAACTTAGTTTAGACCAGGTATAGTCTGACATATAACTCTTAATGTTCAAAGTTTCCACAAACATGAATAAAGTTGAAAATTGCCTCTTGCTTCCTGGGAAACTAGTTCCTTTACACGCATGTATCATAGCTGACAGCAATACGGTGCATCATCCTTAGGGACCAATCAAAATCAAGGGTGCGATACATCGACTTCTCTTAACGTTTTTTACATTTATTTTAAAAATAAAAATCGTTTATCCGTTAAAATGAAAAATTCATAAAAATACCACAATGCATTGTGCTGCTGCCAGCAATGGTTCGGGTTTACGTCCATTTCAGATGGTGAAGCGTCGCACCAGTACGTACAACCATTACTGGAACGCAACTCCATACTGCTGTCGCTTGCTTTTCTCTGACATTTTTCCCCACTGTTAACAACGATGATGTCGTGTTGGAGAGTCGACTCCAAAATAATTGATTACGCGAGTCCTTGCGCGTCGACTACCGGTGTCGACTCCCAATTATGTGTCGAGAGTCGACTCCACTAGGAATTGACAACTCGACTCCTAAGATTCAGTGTTTTAGGAACGTACTTCCCGAGAACACATACACACGGCATCTTTCACAGCGAGCTAGCAAGGAACGGAGGGAGGGGCACAGTATAGGCAGGTCGGCCACCAGGCAAAAAGCATTATCTCGCAACGCATTATCTCGCAATTTCTTAGCTTGCCAATTTCTTAGCTTCCCAAAATAATAATGTCCAAACTATTGAATTTACCACTGGTGGACTCAAATCGAGTTGTAGAAACATCTCAAGGATCATCAATGGAAACAGGATGCACCTTATCTCAACTTCAAGTCTCATAGCAAAGGGTCTAAATACTTAACACCACCGTTCAAAAGTTTAGGGTCACTTAGAAATAAAAGCAAAAAAATGTGTCCATTAAAATATCAAATTGATCAGAAATATAGTGTAGACATTGTTAATCTTGTAAATGACTATTGTAGCTGGAAACGGCAGATTTTTAATGGAATATCTACATAGGTGTACAGAGGCCCATTATCAGCAACCATCACTCCTGTGTTCCAATGGCACATTGTGTTAACTAATCCAAGTTTATCATTTTAAAAAGGCCAATTGATCATATGAAAACAATTTTGCAATTATGTTAGCACAGCTGAAAACTGTTGTTTTGATTAAAGAAGCAATAAAACTGGCCTTCTTTAGACTAGTTGAGTATCTGGAGCATCAGCATTTGTGGGTTCGATTACAGGCTCAAAATGGCCAGAGACAATGCACTTCCTTCTCAAACTTGTCAGTCTATTCTGGCTCTGAGAAATGAAGGCTATTCCATGAGAGAAATTGCCAAGAAACTGAAGATCTCGTACAACGCTCCATTCACAGAACAGCGCAAACCGGCTCTAACCAGAATAGAAAGAGGAGTGGGAGGCCCCGGTGCACAACTGAGCAAGAGGACAAGTACATTAGTGACTAGTTTGAGAAACAGACGACTCTGATAAATTTCATGTTATTTTAAAAAGGACAAAAAAAATAATAATTAGCTTATCTTTCAAAAACAAGGACATTTCTAAATGACCCCAAACTTTTGAATGGTAGTGTAGGTATTTGTTGCTGTTTCAATTTTTTTTTTTTTAAAACTGTCCTCGCTTTGTCATTATGGGTATTGTGTGTATATTGATGACCAAAAAAATCTAATAAAGTATTTGATCCATTTTAGAATAAGGCTGTAATGGAACAACATGTGGAGAAAGGGGAGGTGAGTGAATACTTCCTGTATGTCTTAGTAAACTGTATCTCAAACGGCTCAACTTCCCATGCATCGCAAATGAGTCTAGTTTGACTCAACCTCCCTGGTTTTATTTACATTACACAACTTTCCACAGGCCTTTATAGCCCATTGTCTAGTGAGGATATTAACATGGAACATCATATATTTGTGATAATGGCATTGTGCATTTAAAAAATAATAATTACTGACATTCATTCATAGTTGTCAGGTGAGTCGAAGTAGAAGGGTACAACGAGTATAACAGACTAACGGACACCATAACGCACGTCTCCTATACAGGTGATGTTGTTCCTCACCTGGCTGGGAGCTTGTAGATGTAGGAGCATCCGTCCTCGGTCCAGATGATGATCTTGTCAGCAGCGATGAAGTCTCCTCCGGTCCAGGACTGGTCGTTCTCACTGGGCACTGAGCACAGCAAGGAATAGTCCCCGGCATCAAACACCTGATACAAACATGTCAGGATACGTCAGTCCAAGATTAAGAGTTGTCGCAACCCCCCCCATGCTGAAGACTCAAACACAAAGCTACGCTACTGTAGCCTGATGCCCGATCGGTTTGTGTCGTCTTGCCACAACTGCTATTGTCATATTGACAGCATAAACAGATCTAGAAACAGGCCAAAACTAAGGAGCTAGGTCTACAGTGTGATTCTATGAATGTTTCAACCAGGGCAGTGAGGGAGAGACCCAGGGAGCATGGGCTCTAGCCACCTACCCTCCAGTACTTGGAGCAGACCACCAGCAGAGAGAGCTGTGTGAAGGTGCAGAAGGAGATGCTCTGACAGCCCCCACAGTAGATGGGCTTAGACTCCTCCTCAAACACTGGATCCAGATCCTGTTGGGGGACAGGAAGAGGAAACACACACGTAGGAGGTGACCGAAATGCATTATTCATTTCCATCCCACTTAGCGACCGCAAATGTTCCTAGGAACAACAACTAAAAAACAATAGAACTATAATAGACATTTGAATTGGCTGCGTGTGTCTCAGTTACTCTAGTCCCAATAGTCATGATCTTAGCTGGAACAAATCCTGGTTAATAGGATTATTCTGTAGATGATCACAACAACAACAGTATCGATCACAACAACAACAGTATCGATCACAACAACATCCTGATGTGTCTCAGTAACACTACCTACATCCTGATGTGCCTCTGTCCCCCTCTACCTGCATCCTGTTGACATCCTGATGTGTCTCAGTAACACTCTACCTACATCCTGATGTGTCTCAGTAACACTCTACCTACATCCTGTTGACATCCTGATGTGTCTCAGTAACACTCTACCTACATCCTGATGTGTCTCAGTAACACTCTACCTGCATCCTGTTGACATCCTGATGTGTCTCAGTAACACTCTACCTGCATCCTGTTGACATCCTGATGTGTCTCAGTAACACTCTACCTACATCCTGATGTGTCTCAGTAACACTACCTACATCCTGTTGACATCCTGATGTGTCTCAGTAACACTCTACCTGCATCCTGTTGACATCCTGATGTGTCTCAGTAACACTCTACCTACATCCTGTTGACATCCTGATGTGTCTCAGTAACACTCTACCTGCATCCTGTTGATATCCTGATATGTCTCAGTAACACTCTACCTACATCCTGTTGACATCCTGATGTGTCTCAGTAACACTCTACCTACATCCTGATGTGTCTCAGTAACACTCTACCTACATCCTGTTGACATCCTGATGTGTCTCAGTAACACTCTACCTGCATCCTGTTGACATCCTGATGTGTCTCAGTAACACTCTACCTGCATCCTGATGTGTCTCAGTAACACTCTACCTACATCCTGTTGACATCCTGATGTGTCTCAGTAACACTCTACCTACATCCTGTTGACATCCTGATGCGTCTCAGTAACACTACCTACATCCTGATGTGTCTCAGTAACACTCTACCTACATCCTGTTGACATCCTGATGCGTCTCAGTAACACTACCTACATCCTGATGTGTCTCAGTAACACTCTACCTACATCCTGTTGACATCCTGATTTGTCTCAGTAACACTACCTGCATCCTGATGTGTCTCAGTAACACTACCTACATCCTGTTGACATCCTGATGTGTCTCAGTAACACTCTACCTGCATCCTGATGTGTCTCAGTAACACTCTACCTGCATCCTGTTGACATCCTGATGTGTCTCAGTAACACTCTACCTGCATCCTGTTGTGTCTCAGTAACACTCTACCTACATCCTGTTGACATCCTGATGTGTCTCAGTAACACTCTACCTGCATCCTGTTGACATCCTGATGTGTCTCAGTAACACTCTACCTACATCCTGTTGACATCCTGATGTGTCTCAGTAACACTACCTGCATCCTGATGTGTCTCAGTAACACTCTACCCACATCCTGATGTGTCTCAGTAACACTACCTACATCCTGTTGACATCCTGATGTGTCTCAGTAACACTACCTGCATCCTGATGTGTCTCAGTAACACTCTACCCACATCCTGATGTGTCTCAGTAACACTCTACCTACATCCTGTTGACATCCTGATGTGTCTCAGTAACACTACCTACATCCTGTTGACATCCTGATGTGTCTCAGTAACACTCTACCCACATCCTGTTGACATCCTGATGTGTCTCAGTAACACTCTACCTACATCCCGTTGTGTCTCAGTAACACTCTACCTACATCCTGTTGTGTCTCAGTAACACTCTACCTACATCCTGATGACATCCTGATGTGTCTCAGTAACACTCTACCTACATCCTGTTGACATCCTGATGTGTCTCAGTAACTCTACCTGCATCCTGTTGACATCCTGATGTGTCTCAGTAACACTACCTACATCCTGATGTGTCTCAGTAACACTACCTACATCCTGATGTGTCTCAGTAACACTCTACCTACATCCTGATGACATCCTGATGTGTCTCAGTAACACTACCTACATCCTGTTGTGTCTCAGTAACACTCTACCCACATCCTGTTGACATCCTGATGTGTCTCAGTAACACTCTACCTACATCCTGTTGACATCCTGATGTGTCTCAGTAACACTCTACCTACATCCTGTTGACATCCTGATGTGTCTCAGTAACAATCTACCTACATCCTGTTGACATCCTGAGTGATGATGTGTCTCAGTAACACTCTACCTACATCCTGATGTGTCTCAGTAACACTCTACCTACATCCTGTTGTGTCTCAGTAACACTCTACCTACATCCTGTTGACATCCTGATGTGTCTCAGTAACACTCTACCTACATCCTGATGTGGCTCAGTAACACTCTACCTACATCCTGTTGACATCCTGATGTGTCTCAGTAACACTCTACCTACATCCTGATGTGTCTCAGTAACACTCTACCTACATCCTGTTCTGTCTCAGTAACACTCTACCTACATCCTGTTGACATCCTGATGTGTCTCAGTAACACTCTACCTACATCCCGTTGTGTCTCAGTAACACTCTACCTACATCCTGTTGTGTCTCAGTAACACTCTACCTACATCCTGATGACATCCTGATGTGTCTCAGTAACACTCTACCTACATCCTGTTGACATCCTGATGTGTCTCAGTAACACTCTACCTACATCCTGATGTGTCTCAGTAACACTACCTACATCCTGTTGACATCCTGATGTGTCTCAGTAACACTCTACCCACATCCTGTTGACATCCTGATGTGTCTCAGTAACACTCTACCCACATCCTGTTGACATCCTGATGTGTCTCAGTAACACTCTACCTACATCCTGATGTGTCTCAGTAACACTCTACCTACATCCTGTTGACATCCTGATGTGCCTCAGTCCCACTCTACCTACATCCTGATGTGTCTCAGTAACACTCTACCTACATCCTGTTGACATCCTGATGTGTCTCAGTAACACTCTACCTGCATCCTGTTGACATCCTGATGTGTCTCAGTAACACTCTACCTACATCCTGTTGTGTCTCAGTAACATTACCTACATCCTGTTGTGTCTCAGTAACACTCTACCTACATCCTGTTGACATCCTGATGTGTCTCAGTAACACTCTACCTACATCCTGTTGACATCCTGATGTGTCTCAGTAACACTACCTACATCCTGATGTGTCTCAGTAACACTCTACCTACATCCTGTTGACATCCTGATGTGTCTCAGTAACACTACCTACATCCTGATGTGTCTCAGTAACACTCTACCTACATCCTGATGTGTCTCAGTAACACTCTACCTACATCCTGTTGACATCCTGATGTGTCTCAGTAACAATCTACCTACATCCTGTTGACATCCTGATGGATGATGTGTCTCAGTAACACTCTACCCACATCCTGTTGACATCCTGATGGATGATGTGTCTCAGTAACACTCTACCCACATCCTGTTGACATCCTGATGGATGATGTGTCTCAGTAACACTCTACCCACATCCTGTTGACATCCTGATGGATGATGTGTCTCAGTAACACTCTACCCACATCCTGTTGACATCCTGATGGATGATGTGTCTCAGTAACACTCTACCCACATCCTGTTGACATCCTGATGGATGATGTGTCTCAGTAACACTCTACCCACATCCTGTTGACATCCTGATGGATGATGTGTCTCAGTAACACTCTACCCACATCCTGTTGACATCCTGATGGATGATGTGTCTCAGTAACACTCTACCCACATCCTGTTGACATCCTGATGGATGATGTGTCTCAGTAACACTCTACCCACATCCTGTTGACATCCTGATGGATGATGTGTCTCAGTAACACTCTACCTGCATCCTGTTGACATCCTGAGTGATGATCCACACCTTCAGTATCCCAGTGACCGATACTGCTACCACTGTGTCCTCTGAAAAGATATCACACATTATGATGAGGGGACACACCGTGTCAGTTTAACAGTTTAGCCTATAATTGTTTAATGAAGTGATTTTACAAACGCAACAATATTTATACAGAGTTTACATCAACTATCAATGGCTCAATACAACCATACAGACCGTGACGGTTGAACAACGTTACCGTGGTAAATACAGTTACCGTGACGGTTGAACAACGTTACCGTGGTAAATACAGTTACCGTGACGGTTGAAAAACGTTACCGTGGCAAATACAGTTACCGTGACGGTTGAACAACGTTACCGTGGTAAATACAGTTACCGTGACGGTTGAACAACGTTACCGTGGTAAATACAGTTACCGTGACGGTTGAACAACGTTACCGTGGTAAATACAGTTACCGTGACGGTTGAACGACGTTACCGTGGTAAATACAGTTACCGTGACGGTTGAACGACGTTACCGTGGTAAATACAGTTACCGTGACGGTTGAACGACGTTACCGTGGTAAATACAGTTACCGTGACGGTTGAACGACGTTACCGTGGTAAATACAGTTACCGTGACAGTTGAACTACGTTACCGTGGTAAATACAGTTACCGTGACGGTTGAACTACGTTACCGTGGTAAATACAGACCTTGACGGTTGAATAACATTACCATGGTAAATACTATTACCGTGGTCAGAGGTCTATCTAATCCAAGTTTTAGAAGCGTGAGTGGACTGTTCCTGGATGGCAGTTAGAGAGGCTGATGTTAGCCGTGTGGGACGACTAGAGGTGCAAGGTTCAGTTACATTTTCAAAAATCCCATTTGCAGGATTCCCTCCCTGCTTTTTCCCTACTGATTCTGGAAATCATCCAAACGGGATATTTGGAAAACCTGGTAAAGCTCCTGACATTTTGGAACCCTATGGTTGACTGACCTTGTGTGTGTGTGTGCATATAATGAATAGTATAGCACAACACAGCATAATATAGGATAGCATATTATCGTATAGCAGAGCATAGTATAGGATAGTATTGCACAGCATAGCATAATATAGGATAGTATAGCATAGCATAATATAGCATAATATAGGATAGTATTGTATAGCATAGCATAATATAGGATAGTATTGTATAGCATAGCATAGTATTGTATAGTATAGCATAGCATAATATAGGATAGTATTGTATAGCATAGCATAGTATTGTATAGTATAGTATTGTATAGCATAGCATACTATAGGATAGTATTGTATAGCATAGCATACTATAGGATAGTATTGTATAGCATAGCATACTATAGGATAGTATTGTATAGCATAGCATACTATAGGATAGTATTGTATAGCATACTATAGGATAGTATTGCATAGCATACTATAGGATAGTATTGTATAGCATAGCATACTATAGGATAGTATTGCATAGCATACTATAGGATAGTATTGCATAGCATACTATAGGATAGTATTGCATAGCATACTATAGGATAGTATTGCATAGCATACTATAGGATAGTATTGCATAGCATACTATAGGATAGTATTGTATAGCATAGCATACTATAGGATAGTATTGTATAGCATAGTGTGAAGTAGGCTACCTTGTGTGCGATGTGAGTGGATGATGCTCATGGAGCTGATCCAATCGGGAGAGATCTTAGAGACGAGGGAGTAGAGGACCTCCAGGCTGGTGGCGTCCACCACTAGGATCTCTGGGTAATGTCCATTACACAGCAGACGACCCTCACGCTGCGTACCGATGGTGAACTGGTAGAACTAGACAGAGGAGAAGAGTGAGGGTTAGAGTTGGGGTTAGTTCCAAGGATAGTAGCACCTAGGATCTCTGGGTAATGTCCGTTACACAGCAGACAGGTAGAAATAGGTAGAGGACAGGACCAGTGAGACTCAGACACAATATAAAAAAAGACTAGTGATAAGGTCAGGGTTTCGCCCGCCTCGTTACGAACCTGGTATCCCTAAAACAGGAAGTCTGGGGAAGTTCTATGACAGAAAACAGCTAAAGAGGGGCGGGAACACGGTGTAAATCAATGACACCTCACAACAAACCAATCAAATGCCTTGCTTGAACAGAGCTCCAGAAGGTACTCGGGGGATTAGTCCAGGTGGAACAACAGTCTGGGGGGATTAGTCCAGGTGGAAAAACAGTCTGGGGGATTAGTCCAGGTGGAACAACAGTCTGGGGGATTAGTCCAGGTGGAACAACAGTCTGGGGGATTAGTCCAGGTGGAACAACAGTCTGGGGGATTAGTCCAGGTGGAACAACAGTCTGGGGGATTAGTCCAGGTGGAACAACAGTCTGGGGGATTAGTCCAGGTGGAACAACAGTCTGGGGGGATTAGTCCAGGTGGAACAACAGTCTGGGGGGATTAGTCCAGGTGGAACAACAGTCTGGGGGGATTAGTCCAGGTGGAACAACAGTCTGGGGGGATTAGTCCAGGTGGAACAACAGTCTGGGGGGATTAGTCCAGGTGGAACAACAGTCTGGGGGGATTAGTCCAGGTGGAACAACAGTCTGGGGGGGATTAGTCCAGGTGGAACAACAGTCTGGGGGGGATTAGTCCAGGTGGAACAACAGTCTGGGGGGATTAGTCCAGGTGGAACAACAGTCTGGGGGGATTAGTCCAGGTGGAACAGTCTTGTGGGATTAGTCCAGGTGGAACAGTCTTGTGGGATTAGTGAGGTTGGAACAACAGTCTCAGCGGATTAGTCCAGTAGAAGCAGCAGTGAGGACTAAACATTTCAACAAAACAACCACCGGTGACAAAACATTTCAGAACGTTTGCTGCCCGCTGGTTTTCATGACTATTTATCAGTCTTGTGGCTTGGGACGTAGAAGCTGTTCAGGGTCCTGTTGGTTGTACACTTGGTGCATCAGTTCCGATTGCCGTGTGGTAGCAGAGAGAACGGTCCATGACTTGGGTGGCAGTTGTTTAACCTCCAATTTCAATAAATCTAAAATCACAGACTGACTGTCAGCCGAACCTGAAACGTAACGTCTAGTAAAAATATTAAATGGCCAGCTCGCAGCAGACCATTCAAGGGAGACAACTTGATTTTGGAGGTATGGCAACGAGAGAAAAGGGTTTTTATAGCAGACAGCCCTCAGGCTGCGTGTTGATGGTGAACAAGTGGAACTAGGTAGACGGCAGGACAGGGTGTCAGAGGAGACAGTATACACCATGAGACCAGCGATATGTCCTGAGAGGATTAGGTGACGTGCTTTACTGCTAACCTACAAACAATTACATGGGTTTGCTCCTACCCATCTTTCCGATTTGGTCCTGCCGTACATACCTACACGTACGCTACGGTCACAAGACGCAGGCCTCCTAATTGTCCCTAGAATTTCTAAGCAAACAGCTGGAGGCAGGGCTTTCTCCTATAGAGCTCCATTTTTATGGAATGGTCTGCCTACCCATGTGAGAGATGCAGACTCGGTCTCAACCTTTAAGTCTTTACTGAAGACTCATCTCTTCAGTGGGTCAAATGCTTGAGTGTAGTCTGGCCCAGGATTGGGAAGGTGAACGGAAAGGCTCTGGAGCAACGAACCACCTTTGCTGTCTCTGCCTGGCCGGTTCCCCGCTTTCCACTGGGAATCTCTGCCTCTAACCCTATTACAGGGGCTGTCACTGGCTTACTGGTGCTCTTCCATGCCGTCCCTAGGAGTGGTGCGTCACTTGAGTGGGTTGAGTCACTGACGTGGTCTTCCTGTCTGGGTTGGCGCCCCTCCCCACCCCCCCTTGGGTTGTGCCATGGCGGAGAGCATTGTGGGCTATACTCGGCCTCGTCTCAGGATGGTAAGTTGGTGGTTGAAGATATCCCTCTAGTGGTGTGGGGGCTGTGCTTTGGCTAAGTGGGTGGGGTTATATCCTGCCTGTTTGGCCCTGTCCGTGGGTATCATCGGATGGGGCCACAGTGTCCCCCGACCCCTTCTGTCTCAGTCTCCAGTATCTATGCTGCAATATTCTATGTGCTGGGGGGCAAGGGTCAGTCTGTTATATATGGAGTATTTATTTATCCTGTCTTATCCGGTGTCCTGTGTGAATTTAAGTATGCTCTCGCTTTCTCTAGGAGGACCGGAGAGCCCTAGGACGACGCCTCAGGACTACCTGGCATGATGACTCCTTGCTGTCCCCACCTGGCCGTGCTGCTGCTCCAGTTTCAACTTTTCTGTCTGCAGCTATGGAACCCTGACATGAAAAGAGCCATGGACTACAGCCGTGGAAAAGAGACGTGGACTACAGCCGTGGACTACAGATACGTGGTGAGAAAAAAAGCCATATACGTTACCTGGATCCCTGTGTGAGCGCAGGCCAGCTTAGTGAACTCAATACAGCGTCCATCGTTGACATCCCACAAGCACATCTCCCTGCACACAAAGCAGATGGTGAATAGACAACATTAGAGCAATAACTGATACTATACATACAAAAGTATGTGGACACCCCTTCAAATAAGTTGATTCGGCTATTTCAGCCACACCCGTTGCTGACAGGTGTATAAAATCGAGCACACTGCCATGCAATCTCCATAGACAAACATTGACAGTAGAATGGCCTTAATGAAGAGCTCAGTGACTTTCAACGTGGCACCATCATAGGATGCCACCTTTCTAACAAGACAGTTCGTCAAATTTCTGCCCTGCTGGAGCTGACCCCGGTCAACTGTATGTGCGGTTACTGTAAAGTGGAAACGTCTAGGAGCAACAACGGCTAAGCCGCGAAGTGGTAGGCCACACAAGCTCACAGAATGGGACCAACGAGTGCTTTAAAGCGTAGAGAGTACAAATCGTCTGACCTCAGCTGCAACACCACAATACCGAGTTCCAAATTGCCTCTGGAAGCAACATCAGCGCAACAACTGTTCAGCAACAACTGCCCCAATGCATAGTGCCAACTGTAAAGTTTGGTGGAGGAGGAATAATGGTCTGGGGCTGTTTTTCATGGTTTGGGTTAGGCCTCTTAGTTCCAGTGAAGGGAAATCTCAACGCTACAGCATACAATGACATTGTAGACGATTCTGTGCTTCCAACATTGTGACATCAGTTTGGGGAAAGCCCTTTCCCGTTTGTGCAAAAAGTGAGGTCCATACAGAAATGGTTTGTCAAGATCGGTGTGGAAGAACTTGATTGCATGCACAGAGCCCTGACCTCAACCCGTTGGGCTGAATTGGAACTCTGACTGCAAGCCAGGCCTTACCGCCCAAAATCAGTGCCCGACCTCACTAACACTCCCTGCAGGAATGTTCCATCATCTAGCGGAAAGCCTTCCCAGAAGAGTGGAGGCTGTTATAGCAGCCATGTTCCAACATCTAGTGGAAAGCCTTCCCAGAAGAGTGGAGGCTGTTATAGCAGCAATGTTCCAACATCTGGAGGAAAGCCTTCCCAGAAGAGTGGAGGCTGTTATAGCAGCAATGTTCCTACATCTAGTGGAAAGCCTTCCCAGAAGAGTGGAGGCTGTTATAGCAGCAATGTTCCAACATCTAGTGGAAAGCCTTCCCAGAAGAGTGGAGGCTGTTATAGCAGCAATGTTCCAACATCTAGTGGAAAGCCTTCCCAGAAGACTGGAGGCTGTTATAGCAGCAAAGGGGGGACCAACTCCATATTAATGCCCATCATTTTGTAATGAGATGTTTGACGAGCAGGTACTTTTAGTCATGTAGTGTAACACATATGGAATCATGTATTACCAAAAAAAAGTGTATTACCAACAAAAAAAAGTGTTAAACAAATCTAAATATATGTTATATTTGAGGTTCTTCAAAGTAGCCACCCTTTGCCTTGATGACAGCTATGCACACTCCTGGCATTCTCTCAACTTAGCTTCACCTGGAATACATTTCTAATAGTCTTGAAGGAATTCCCACATATGCTGAGCACTTGAGTGCCATTCTTTCACTCTGCGGTCCAACTCATCCCAAATCATCTCAATTGTGTTGAGGTCAGGTGATTGTGGAGGCCAGGTCATCTGATGCAGCACTCCATCACAATACTTCTTGGTCAAATAGCCCTTTACCCGGAGGTGTGTTTTGGGCCATTGTTCTGTTGAAAAACAAATGATAGTCCACTAAGCGCAAACCAGATGGGAGGTGTATCGCTGCAGAACGCTGTAGTAGCCATGCAGGTTAAGTGTACCTTGAAATCTAAATAAATCACAGCGTCACCCGCAAAGTACCCCCACACCATAACACCTCCTCCTCCATGCTTCACGGTCAGAACCACACATGTGGAGATCATCCGTTCACCTACTCTGCGTCTCACAAAGACAACGGTGACAGATCCCAACCGGTCTAATGTCCATTGCTCGTGTTTCTTGGCCCCGGCAAGTCTCTTCTTCTTATTGGTGTCCTTTAGTAGTTGTTTCTTTGCAGCAATTCAACCATAAATGCCTGAATCACACAGTCTCATCTGAACAGTTGCTGTTGAGATGTGTCTGTTACTTGAACTCCGTGAAGCATTTGGGCTGCAATTTCTGAGGCTGGTAATTCTAATGAACTTATCCTCTGCAGCAGAGGTAACTCTGGGTCTTCCTTTCCTGTGGCGGTCCTCATGAGAGCCAGTTTCATCATAGCGCTTGATGGCATTTGCGACTGCACTTGAAGAAACTGTCAAAGTCCTTTGTTGGAAGAAATTATAGTTGAAATGATTCATAATGTATACATTTCAATTAGAACCATTTATTCTAATACTATTATAATATTGTATCAAATTAAATGTATGGGCCCTTGGTTAAGCTGTTACTGAAAATGTAAGTAAAACATTAATTGTCTGTACCTTGCGGGAGGTTTAAGGGAGAGGGATGATATATATATTTTCTGACAGATAAGAATGGTCCTTGATATTCCGTTAGTGGAGGAGAAGATATCTTTTAGACAGATTGGAATGTCTGGTTTATGAGGGGAGTAGAAGACATCTCCAGACCTGAAAACACTGTGCTATTGTGTGGATCGGAGAGAGTGTGAGAAACTGATGTCATTTCATGTCCTCTCTTTAAATGTAAGGTTCGTTGTATTTTGAGTTAGTACTCTCTTGAATTAAACGCTGTTACCTGGCTTTTAAGACTGGTCTCGATCTACTTCATGCATAATTAATGAACTTTACAATTCATTAATGAATTAGAAAGAGTGCGAATTTGGTTTTGGCTACAAAACATACAGGAATTTAAAATTCCACTAACAATCCTTGCAATAGGGATATCCTCTGTATACCACCCCTAACATGTCACAACACAACTGATTGGCTCCCTGTGGGGCACGCCCACCACCGTACTTCCTGTGGGGCACGCCCACCACCGTACTTCCTGTGGCGCACGCCCACCACCGTACTTCCTGTGGCGCACGCCCACCACCGTACTTCCTGTGGCGCACGCCCACCACCGTACTTCCTGTGGCGCACGCCCACCACCGTACTTCCTGTGGCGCACGCCCACCACCGTACTTCCTGTGGCGCACGCCCACCACCGTACTTCCTGTGGCGCACGCCCACCACCGTACTTCCTGTGGCGTACGCCCACCACTGTACTTCCTGTGGCGTACGCCCACTGTATTCACTACTCACCCACTCTCTGAGGCGCTGACGATGTACTGCTTGTCACTGCAGGGGCTGGCTTTAGACAGGCAGGTGATGGAGGCTGTGTGACCGAACAACATGGCCCTGGGACTGATCTGAGAACAGCACAGGAGACAGGACAGTCAAGTCAGGTAAACCAGGCAACCAATCAGGACAGAGACACACTGCTGTTTCACTTTCACATTAAGATCCTCTTATACCTGCGAATTAACACAGTAACAACATTACACAGGCCACTCAGGTGTGCCTGGACTACATCAGGGGTAGACAACTAGATTCAGCCACGCGACGATTTTATGTTGAGAGTGAATGGTCTGGTGGCCGGAAAATGCAAATAATGTGTACACCCCAAATTGACCAAAACTAAGCACAAAAATGTTCTGCAAGTAGATTATTTATTTCAATGTACGTTTCTAAAACATGAACCCATAGGCCTCCATCGGGGAAACAGTAAGGCTGAGTAGCCTAGTGGTTAGAGCGTTGGACTAGTAACCGGAAGGTTGAGAGTTCAAACCCCTGAGCTGACAAGGTACAAATCTGTCGTTCTGCCCCTGAACAAGGCAGTTAACCCACTGTTCCTAGGCCGTCATTGAAAATAAGAATTTGTTCTTAACTGACTTGCCTGGTTAAATAAAGGTAAAATAAAATAAAATAAAAATTGTTAGATTAATTTTATAATTTATCTATGATCAATGTGTTTGAGACCGATTGAGATACATTGTCTTGATATAGTAAAATAGCATGTCTATGTATAATGGAATGAAGTAGATTACCTGGGCTTCTAGTGATTCTGAACAGAACAGTTATTTCCTCTAATTACTATGGCTGAGGGATTAGCATATAGTATTTTAATCATATGAATGAAATTGGAGCCAAGTCCCACATGTTCCAAGACGGACCAGCGATATGACCATTCTAGTCTATCAAAACCATTTTCTGCATGGAGAGATAAGGCTGTAATAAGCATCTAAGATGTGTAATACGGGACAGAGATTTACCAAGGATAAAGTAGTATTATGTATTTTAGCCCCTTTTTCTCCCCAATTTTGATCGTCTCATCGCTGCAACTCCCCAACGGGCTCGGGTGGCAAAGGTCGAGTCATGCGTCCTACGAAACATTAACCGCCAAACCTCGTTTCTTAACACCCGCCCACTTAACCCGGAAGTAAATCTCCTCACAAACAATCTCCTGGAAAGTAGCGGCCAGCTGTTTTTGCGGTCTGGTTTTGAGAGCCGCCACGCTCCGGCAGATGCATTGTTGACGGACAGACAATGCTCGAGCGAAATAGAGTTGCTAGTTCGTTATTTTCATACAATGAATGTCCCCACACCTTAATGTGGTGTTGACAACTGACCATTTAGTTTATTCTTAGTAATTTTGCTAAAGAAAAGCCCCGATAAGGACAGACGTTTAATTTCATCGAGACTGCATCACGTTAATTTATAATTTATTTGTGGGAATACTTGGGGACAGATTTCCTAAATTAAACCCTGGTGATTTTACAATCTTTTTTGACCAAAAACCAAAATTCTCCCAAAATATTTGCACCCCCACACCACTTGTTGCCAATCCCTGGCCTACGTGGACAAACTTTTTTTTTTTGGGGGGGGGGGGTCCATATATGTCCAGAATGAGTAACATGTTAACCTTTCGGACCCAAACGCATGTTTGGAGGTCAAAGGTCACGTCAGGCTTACCTCGAGGTCAGAGGTCATGTCCCAAATGCAGATCTGTCCATCGTGGCAGCCGGTGATGATGGTGGCGAGGTCATCCATGACCAGCAGGCTGGAGATGCAGTGAGTGGGCGCCGTCCGGCCCCACAGCACTATGGGTAAAACCAGGCTGTTTCCTGACATTTTCTCTGTTGACCTGTAGAGAGGAGAGAGAGGGAAAGAGTTAAAGAGCCGACAAACATGGGTGGGAGGGCAGCGTTGAGGTCATCGAGGTCATTATTGAAGGGCAGACCATAGACGTTACAGTGGGTGACGTACCGTTACCGAGTTAGAGAGTTACTGTCGGCACGTTAAGAGTAGTTTTCAGATCAATTCCACACTTTCCAATAACCTCTTCACAAAACTACGGTCAATAGTCTGTGG
The DNA here is from genome assembly GCF_034236695.1 of Oncorhynchus nerka. Classification (NCBI taxonomy): domain Eukaryota; kingdom Metazoa; phylum Chordata; class Actinopteri; order Salmoniformes; family Salmonidae; genus Oncorhynchus; species Oncorhynchus nerka. The sequence continues at coordinate 7,685,991 of NC_088399.1, forward strand.
TAATTACAATAAAACAGTAAGGACTATTGTGACACTCACACAATCATAAGATAGTAACAGAGATACCGATGGACTAAGGTTTGTTTTAGGGAAGCAACGCAAAACAGGAATTTTCTCCAATGACAGACAGAGACCATTACAAAGGCATAACACTAAGGTGAAAGCACCAATTTGTAAGTCGCTCTGGATAAGAGCGTCTGCTAAATGACTTAAATGTAAATGTAAACACAGAAAAGCAGAACCAACTGCCAACTTAGGTCGGAGTGCTTTCATGACCTGGCCGAAAACCCATGAATCACATTCAAAAATTCTATGTTTACAATGGTTAAAATAGGCTGTTGAAAACAAATTAAAGGCCATCTGTTGTATGTGTGCTACACAAATCATTCACCTATTGAACATTACTGCCCCATAGTAGCATAGCTCAATATGACTGGTGTGTGAAAGATAACTCCCAAGCACAATATCCAGATTAAATGTAAAGATCAAACTGTAGATGAAATAAAAGCAGAACTGTGGAGAAACGGTACTGAACAACAGAACAGCCTACACTATTACAACTCATTTTACTGCAAAATGTCTACTGGTCAACATCCTTCCAAACAAGCGGATAAAAACACTTCTAGAAAACGTGAAAATAATTCCTCATCGTCTAGCCACAACTTTTTTTTTTAAAGCCATAAAATGGAGGCTTTATTAGATTAGAGACAATCTAGATTCTTCTAGAAAACTGAAAAACACAAAAGGTTAGGCCTAAGTCATGTGTCATTCAGTTTCCAAGTTTAAAAATCGGCAGTACAGTACCTTATGATACACTCATGAGTTGTCTCAGTCAGAGCAGACCTCAGCCTGCGAAACATCACTTTTATCTTCCCAAGATGCATCAGCTTCATTTTTGGATAATTCAGTGATATCGCTGTCGTAGCGCCAGAACTACCTCTGCTTTCAGTCCAACAAACTAGTACTAGACAGTGACACACTGCTTTTGACTTTCAAAGTCTACCACCAATCTCTCCCCACAGGCTTTCAGAGTTTAATCAATCAAAATCAGGCAGCGTGCACACAACAGCAGGACATGGAGTCAGTGAAGTGAGGGCGATCCATAGAACCACATAGTGCTTTGTAGGGAATAGGCTGTGATTTAGGACACAACCTGTGTGACATACAGAACCACATGTAGGGAAAAAGGCTGTGATTTAGGACACAACCTGTGTGACATACAGAACCACATGTAGGGAACAGGCTGTGATTTAGGACACAACCTGTGTGACATACAGAACCACATGGTGCTTTGTAGGGAATAGGCTGTGATTTAGGACACAACCTGTGTGACGTACAGAAGAACATGTGGCGTCTGTTGGTGAAATGAACAGGGCAGGACTGTGAACTGCGTATATTTTGTAACCTATTGTTATTGGTTTTGTGTTAGCACACTTTGTGTCGTGATAACCTATCCGCATCGAAAGAAACAAGAAGGTAAGATTTCACAACAAGCAGCTGCATCGATAATAGGTGAGGAGGACAGAGCAGTGGGAGGACTGAGGCGGCAGGCTGGCAGGTTGCAACAAGCATCATTATCTACCCATTCCATCACCTATAGCAACAACATCAGGCCTAGGCACAGGACGAGCCTCTCAAGAAGCCTAGGTAGAGTACCTCACGATAAACTGTAGACCACACTACCTACCAAGAGAGAGTATTCATCTAGATTATTCGTAGCCGTCTATATACAGTTGAAGTCGGAAGTTTACATACACTTAGGTTGGAGTTATTAAAACTCGTCTTGTCAACAAACTATAGTTTTGGCAAGTCGGTTAGGACATTACTTTGTGCATGACAAGTCATTTTTCCAACAATTTTTTACAGATTATTTCATTTATAATTCACTGCATCACAATTCCAATGGGTCAGAAGTTGACTGTGCCTTTGAACAGTTTGGAAAATTCCAGAAAATTATGTCATGGGTTTAGAAGTTTCTGATAGGCTAATTGACATCATTTGAGTCAATTGGAGGTGTACCTGTGGATATATTTCAAGGCCTACCTTCAAACTCAGTGCCTCTTTGCTTGACATCATGGGGAAATCAAAAGAAATCAGCCAAGACCTCAGAAAAAAAAAGTTGTAGACCTCCACAAGTCTGGCTCATCCTTGGGAGCAATTTCCAAATGCCTGAAGGTACCACGTTCATCTGTACAAACAATAGTACGCAAGTGTAAACACCATGGGACCAAGCAGCTGTCATACCGCTCAGGAAGGAGACCCGTTCTGTCTCTTAGAGATGAACGTACATTGGAGCGAAAAGTGCAAAGCAATCCCAGAACAACAGCAAAGGACCTTCTGAAGATGCTGGAGGAAACAGGTACATAAGTATCTATATCCACAGTAAAACGAGTCCTATATCGATATAACCTGAAAGGCCTCTCAGCAAGGAAGAAGCCACTGCGCCAAAACTACCATAAAATAAGCCAGACTACGGTTTTCAACTGCACATGGGGAAAAAGATTGTACTTTTTGGAGAAATGTCCTCTGATCTGATTAAACAAAAATAGAACTGTTTGGCCATAACAACCATTGTTATGTTTGGAAGAAAAAAGGGAGATGCTTGCAAGCCGAAGAACACCATCCCAACCGTGAAGCACGGGGGTGGCAGCATCATGTTGTGAGGGTGTTTTGCTGCAGGAGGGACTGGTGCACTTCACAAAATAGATGGCATCATGAGGCAGGACAATTGTGGATATATTGAAGCAACATCAAGATATCAGTCAGGAAGTTAAAGCTTGGTCGCAAATGGGTCTTTCAGAATGGACAATGACCCCAAGCATACTTCCAAAGTTGTGGCCAAATGGCTTAAGGACAACAAAGGCAAGGTATTGGAGTGGCCATCACAAAACCCTGACCTCAATCCTATAGAACATTTGTGGGCAGAACTAAAAGAGTGTGTGCAAGCAGGGAGGCCTACAAACCTGACTCAGTTGCACCAGCTCTGACAAGAGGAATGGGACAAAATTCACCAAACTTATTGTGGGAAGCTTGTGGAAGGCTACCCAAAATGTTTGACCCAATACTAATTGAGTGTATGAAAACTTCTGACCCACTGGGAATGTGATGAAAGAAATAAAAGCTGAAATAAATAATTCTCTCTAGTATTATTCTGACATTTCACATTCTTAAACTAAAGTGGTGATCCTAACTGACCTAAGACAGGGAATTTTTACTAGGATTAAATGTCAAGAATTGTGAAAAACTGAGTTTAAATGTATTTGGCTAAGGTGTATGTAAACTTCCGACTTCCACTGTACAACCACAAACCGATGCTGGCACTAAGACCGCACTCAACGAGCTGTAGGCCAAAAGCAAACAGGAAAATGCTCATCCAGAAGTGGCACTCCTAGTGGACGGGGACTTTAATGCAGGGAAACTTAAATCTGTTTAACCATATTTCTACCAGCATGTCACATGTCCAACCAGAGAAGAAGAAAAAAATATTATAGACCACCTTTACTCCACACACAGAGATGCATACAAAGCTCTCTCCTGTCCTCCATTTGGCAAAATCTGATCATAATTCTATCCTCCTAGTTCCTGCTTACAAGCAAAAATTTAAGCAGGAAGTACCAGTGACTCGCTCAATACGGAAGTGGTCTGATGACACAGATGCTAAGCTACAGGACTGTTTTGCTACCACAGACAGGAATATGTTCAGGGATTCATCCAATGGCATTGAGAAGAATACCACCTCAGTCACCAGCTTCATCAATAGTGCATTGGGGACTTGTCCCCACAGTGGCCGTAAGTACATACCCCGCTTATAAGAAATTATGCTATGCTCTCAAAAGAACCATCAAACAGGCAAAGCGTCAATACAGGACTAAGATTGACGTCTCGTACACCGGCTCTGACGTTAGTTTGCAAACTATTACAGACTACAAAGGGACACCCAGACGCGAGCTGCCCAGTGACATAAGCCTACCATATGAGAAAAATGCATTTTATGCTGGCTTCGAGGCAAGCAACACTGAAGCACGCATGAGAGCACCAGCTGTTCCGGACGACTGTGTGATCATGCTCTCCACAGCCGATGTAAGAAAGACCATAACACAGGTCAACATTCACAAGCAGCAGGGACAGATGGATTATCAGGGTGTACTCAGAGCATGTGCGGACCAACTGGCAAGTGTCCACACTGATATTTTCAACCTCTCCCTGACTGAGTCTGCAATACCTACATGTTTCAAACAGACCACCATAGTCCCTGCATCCAAGAATGCAAAGGTAACTTGCCTAAAAGACTACTTTCATGTACCACTCAAGTCGGTAGCCATGAAGTGCTTTGAAAGGCTGGTCATGGCTCACATCAACACCATCACCCCGGAAACCCTAGACACACTCCAATTTGCATATCATCTCAACAGATCCACAGATGACGCAATCTCGAATGCACTCCATACTGCCCTTTCCCACCTGGACAAAAGGAACACCTATGTGAGAATGCTATTCATTGACTACAGCTCAGCATTCAACACCATAGTGCCCACAAAGCTAAGGACCCTGGGACCAAACACTTCCTCCTGCAATTGGATCCTGGACTTCCTGATGGGCCACCTCCAGGTGGTAAGGGAAGGCAACAAAACATCTGCCACGCAGATCCTCAACACCGGTTCCCCTCAGGGGTGCGTGCTTAGTCCCCTCCTGTACTCCCTGTCACTTACGACTGGCCAAGCACGACTCCAACACCATCATTAAGTTTGCTGACGACACAACAGTGGTAGGCCTGATCACCAACAACGATGAGACCGCTTATAAGGAGGTCAGAGACCTGGCAGTGTGGTGCAAGGACAACAACCTCCCCCTCAATGTGTGCAAAACAAAGGAGCTGATCGTGGACTACAGGAAAAGGAGAGTCAAACAGGCCCCCGTTTATGTTGACGGGGCTGTAGTCGGAGAGGGTCAAGAGTTTCAAGTTCCTTCATGGTCCAAACATACCAAGACATTCATGAAGAGCGCACGACAACACCTTTTCCCCCTCAGGAGACGGAAACGATTTGGCATGGGTCCACAGATCCTCAAAAGGTTCTACAGCTGCACTATCAGGCATCACTGCCTGGTATGGCAACTGCTCGGCCTTCAATCGAAAAGCGCTACACAGGGTAGTACTTAAGGCCCAGTACATCAATGGGGCCAAGCTTCCTTCCATATCAGGCAGCGTCAGAGGAAGGCCCAAAGAATTATCAAAGACTCCAGTCACCCAAGTCATAGAGTGATCTCTCTGCTACCGCAACGGTACCAGGACACCAAGTAGAGGGCCAAAAGGCTCTTTAACAGCTTCTTCCGCCAAGCAATAAGACTGCTTAACAATTAATCAAAATGGCCAACCAGACTATTTACATTGACCCCCCCCATTTGGTTTTACACTGCTGCTATCTATGCATAGTCACTTCACCCCTATCTACATGTACAAATTACCTACACTAAACTGTACCCCTGCACATTCACTCGGTACCAGTGCCCCCTGTATATAGCCTTTTTATTATGCAATTCTACTGTTAACATATCCTAAATAAAAAGTTCAACTATTTCTTGAACTGCACTGTTGGTTAAGGGCTTGTAAGTAAGCATTTCACTGTAAGGCTATATTTGGCACATGTGACAAACACAATTTGATTTTGGCAACCAATAAGTTGATCATTTTGTGTACAATACATTGACATTAAAAGGTATCAATGCAAGTAAGCTTGTATTATATTAATAGCATGACTAGTCCAGTATCAGGTAGCTTACATTGTAGAATGAATGAGGATACCATAACCACTCTACTCTCTGCTGATAGGGCCCTATAAAACCCAGGTGTATTTTTTGCCTGAGGGAGGGTTAATTAAACACCTACATTTGATGTTCTAAGTCCACAACAATGCTTAAACCACATATGGAGACCACTTGCTTTTGGGGTGTAGTTAGGCCTACCCTTTAATTCCAGTGTGGACCTACTAGCTGTTGTTCGGGAGTGTTTTTTGTAGCGCGCATACGATGGTAGAGTTTGTAAAACAAATAACGTTAACAGTCTACTTTGTAATGAACATTTAATTGAGAAAAATAATTTCCATATACAAATAGATGTTTCATTAGCATCACCGCTAACGGCTAAACGAAGTTGCAGCTGCGCGCATCGCACATCCTAGCCTCGGCAGACGGGGAATTATCCTGGTCTCTTATCCATTCTGTTCTTGTCTTATGATCAATGTAATCATTTGACAGTGGCCATGTAGTGGATTCCCTATTAAATTCAATACCTTTGTCAATATTGTTGAATTGCGTAAAGTTGATTTTATAGGGTCCTACAATGCCGACTGGCAGCCTGGGAAACAGTGCGGTAGCTACAAAAGGCCGAACGATGACACCATGCAACTTACCCGGAACGCCCACTCATTACTAGCATCTCTTTCCAAACACAGAGAACAAGTGAATCGACAATACTGTTCCGAAACACCCTGACATAAATATTTTTAAAAAACAAAAATCAGCTATAAAAGGGTACTTCAAGTGTAGGGAAACGGACGCAGTAAGTCTACCGTGAACTGCGTGCAGAAGACATTACAGAAGATCTTGCGCAAAAAAAGAAAATCATTCAATGGATGATCACCTAACAACCAGACAGACAGCATGCCTGTTCAAAGGTTTGGGTGCATGAAATAACCAACACAATGAGTTATTTATCATGTGTGTCAATAGAAGAAGCTCAATCTTCTCTGTAACATGTAACTGGGTTATCGATTATTACAGACTTTGGATGCAAATCGTTGCGAGATAATGATATTTTAGCCAGATAATGATGGGTTGACACACATGAGCTAGCTAGCACATTATACGTTGAGAGACACTACCATAGCTAGCTATGATATCAACGTATGCCAGTGTAAGTAAAACGTCGTGTAACAAAAAGACAGTACAGTATTATTCACTATATTGCATACCTTGGTCAAAACCGTTGGCTTCGCTAGCAGGTGATAGCTTAGCTAGCTGACATTAAAGCACCTATATGTCGCAACTTCCTGGTTAAAAAAATACAAAATAAAGCTAAAATGGACAAATACGTTTAAAACACTTACCTATGACAGGTTATACTGCACCATTAAACTTTTCTAGGGAACAGTATTGATGAAGTACTCGGTCAGTGTAGGTCATCGGTAGTCTAATTCGTCTTGATTACTCCACTCGGGATATTTGCAGATCCTCTCAAGTCAGCTGATTACGGGACAGCGTTCGGCGTTGCCGTTAATCGATATTTACTGCCGTAAGAAAATAAACGTCTTGCGCTGGCAACCATCTTGGTTGTGGCAAATGGATATTCATAATGGTAATCAATCCAGTTCTTGGACTGCAGGTGGAGCACATGTCCCACTGCTGGAGTTAGTGTTTTGGTGCTGTATAAAACTCCCCCCAAAATTGTGTGGGTGGAGTATGTTTCTCCCACCGAACGATAATGTCTTTCGGGCTTGTTAGCATTTCACGGTAATATCTACTGCACCGGTTGTAATTCGGCGCATGTGACAAATAAAATTTGACATATGAAACGTATAGACAACATAGAGAACAGCAATATAGTGACTGCTTCTAGGCAGAAACATTTTACTTTTTCCCCCATCTATAATTTGAGACACGAAAGCTTCTCTGTATCGGTAGTTTTTATTCAAAGTCATTTTTACACAAAATGCTAAAAACAAGTTTTTAAAACGGTAGTGATAAGGAGTTGTCCAATGGATCTGTTGCTGTATCCCAAATGGACTAACTATTTGCTCAAGGTTTGTGTAGATATGTCACTTTATACACAGAGAAACAAGTATGTAACAGAATAAACACGACTGTCCCAAATGGCACTTTAATCCCTATATAGTGCACTACTTTCTACCAGAGCCCTGGTCCAACATATAGCACTTTACATTTACATTACATTTAAGTCATTTAGCAGACGCTCTTATCCAGAGCGACTTACAAACTTTAATCCCTATATAGTGCACTTTCTGACACACTCGCAGAGTATTGTTTCAGTTGAAGGGTCATATTGATTCAAGGCTGATATATAAAAGGAAAATTGTGTATTTGGCAAATAACCATGGCTGAGTCTCAATGCAAATGCCCGCATCCTTGTAGACTGAGACAGTGAACCAGAATGAGTTCTTTTTCTATGGTCCGACTATATAAAATGTTATGAAATGTCAAGTCAATAGAAAGACCGCATTAAAATGGCAAATCATCAAATCCATTCATAACTCTCTAATTTTAATCTATGAAGTATGTCTACTGGCATCTCAGAATACTACTAGCAGGCGACTAGCATCCGGTTTTGATTTTGAAAAGGGGGTTATTTGGCTCAGGTAAAACAACAGCTAGCGCATGTCCAGAGGTGCAGCGTGGTTCTATAGGGGCTGATGTAAACAACTGGTTCATCTTTAAAAAGCATGTATACAATACAACCATGTCCATATGAAGTATGTCAAATGACTTACAGCAGAAAAGAGAAACCATAAAATGAAAAATAAAATGTATCATCTAGTTAGGAGCTTCCTTATGAGCCGACAAAAAAAAAAAAAGCTGAAATTCTTGAGCATTAATAAAATATGATTGATTATGACACCCTTCTGACTGCAAGTACGCATTTAAAAACGGATCCAGTAAATTTAAATCCAAACCAACAATAATCAATATATTAAATTAAGACGGAAAAAAATAAAAGAAGTAAAACTCCCAAGATCCAGATGAAATGCAACCCCTTTGCAATAGATAGCATTATTACACCGTGATAGGCAACATAACCAAGTACTCCATGGCCCGTATTCACAAAGTGCTGCTCAAACATATATTTCCCCTTTTTGATCATATGAATAAGATGACATGTACGGGAGGAGGGGGGAGGGGGACCTGGTCCTAGATCAACGCTCTAACCCTTGAGGCTTCATGAATACGGGCCAAGGTATGTCAGGAGTACCCAATGATGACGAGCAATGCTCCAACCATCCAGGTGAGGAGAACTAAAATAAGATTTTAAAAATCCTGGAGATTAAAACATTGGTTTTTGTTTTCACAATAAACCGTATAAAACATGAACCCCAACAGTAGTGCTTCAGTGAGCTTTTGGATGGGTAGAGTCTTTGCATAGATTCCGACCGTGCCAGGTCGGTGAGATGAGGCCCAGCGGTATGTTCTCAGTTCCAGATGCATAGTTCCTAGGCCGTCATTGAAAATAAGAATTTGTTCTTAACTGACTTGCCTAGTTAAATAAAGGTAAAATTTTAAAAAAAATAGGGACTAGCCTGATCCCAGATCTGTTTGTGTTGTCCTGCCAACTCCTCTGGTCATTGTCACCATAGACATCGTGTAATTTTACATCTATACATTTTTATACCTATTCTTTCCATATGCACGTCTATGAGTAGACAAGACCGCACAAACAGATCTGGGACCAGTCTAGTGCCAGGCCGTTGAGTCCCCCTCATATGTTACTGGCTTGGGGGGACCTCTGTAATACTGTCCCTTGGGTCGGGGCGAGCTACAGCAGGCCGCCGTCGGATGCTGCGGCCTGACGCGATGAGGTCGGCGTAACCCCGGGAGTGAGAAAAGGCGTAGGCCGAGCGGCGGGAGCGTCTGTCGCGCTGGAACGGAGCCGGTTTCTTCTTCTCCTCCTCCTCTTCCTCCTCATACTTCTTCCTGTTCCTCTGGACCTGCGTCGGTGGGAAACAATTATTCAATAAACATTCATAAAATCGTTCATAAACAAGTTAAAAAAATATGGATGTGTGGTGGGTTTTATTCAAGAGCACTTGAGACAGGATGTAGTTTAACAGATTTTTCCATTTCAAACGCCCCCACAATCCACAGATCTCGGATACAAAAAAATCTCAATATTGCAGAGGCAACGAGCCCGTACCCTGGACATATCACACATATTACAGATATCAAGACATTATGAGTAAAGTCATTTTCGGGTTAGTGGTAGCTAGGCCTTACGTTGTCTCCAACGGACGGCCATATGGTTTTGCAGAGGAACTGAATGAAGATGACAGGTAGCAGGCTGATTCCCACAGTCAGGATGATGGTCAGCCACAGATAGGGCTGTCTGAGCGCGTTAGGGGCTACACCTGACACACACAGAAATACAAAACACATACGCTGGGTTAGAAAAGCACAGTAATTACTCACCATCACCATCTGTGACAGGAGCCATATGGCCAGGGTCATGTTCATAAGGTGCAAACTGGAAGAAAACTGACAGAATTAGGGGGGGGTACTACCGAAACTTGTCCAATAAGAAACATTCATTCTCCATTGTGAAACGTTTTGCTATCGTCTGTGTGGCCGAATGAACACGACCCAGGATAGTATTCATTAGGGCATACAAGTGTAACAGATGTGAAACGGCTAGCTTAGTTAGCGGGGCGCGCTAAATAGCGTTTCAATCGGTGACGTCACTTGCTCTGAGACCTTGAAGTAGTTCCCCTTGCTCTGCAAGGGCCGCGGCTTTTGTGGAGCGATGGGTAACGATGCTTCGTGGGTGACTGTTGATGTGTGCAGAGGGTCCCTGGTTCGAGCCCGGGTATGGGCGAGGGGACGGTCTAAAGTTATACTGTTACACAAGGTCCAGGAAGTCTCTCCTGGTTTTAGTCTGTTTTCATCTGTATGACAGGACCCAGATCTGAAGAGGCAGAACTCACCGGTGAAAGTGAAGGTTGATGGGAAGATGACGTGGATTCCTGCACTGTGGATATCGAACATGATGCCGAAGTATATGGCTATACTGCAGAGGACGCCGAAGCAGTTCACAAAGGTCCAGTATGACGTCTCCAGAGATATCTGGGAGAGAGTATGAGAGACAGGAAGTTACATCATCTATTCCAACACTGCAGGAGGAAACAGCACTTGCTATAAAAATAGGCTTGTATATTTATTATTATTTACTCAACAGATTTCTGAAAACACACCAGAGTTTGCTTCTTGTGTCTACATGTGAGGTATGGAATGAATTTCCCTTTTGAAGGACAATAAACAATCAATCCACCAATCAATAAATCCATTGAGGAACAAGTCAGCTACCTGCAGGTTGACAGTGAAGATGAGAGAAGAGGCCATGACCACAGCGAGGGACTGGTAGTCTGACGGTGCCTCTCCATCCTGCCCCATGGTCTGGAGGAACGCCCCGTACGGGATGAAGAAGACCACCAGAGAGGTGAAGATGCCGTGGAACAGACTGATGAAGAAGTTCTTGTAGTTGAACAGCGCCCCCTGCTGACCAGGAAGGTATAACTTGGGAAACTTTCTGCTCAGCTTGTCGTTCACATCCTTCAAGGAAACAGGAAATATACATTTCATATTAGCTCAGGGCTTCCCAAACTTGTACTGCACATTATCCCAAATTGACACTTAAATGCAGGGGACTCCACTTGGACAAGGCTTGTTAAGGCTGTGTGTTCATATTCACTAAATTTGAGTAGTTTAAGAGATCCTTTTGTGGCACTAAGCGGTTGTATTCTATACCCATTTGAAGAACATTTGTTTGATGATAAGCTGAAATGTTTTCTCAATGGGCCCAGGGGGATCCCACACAGTATCCCGTACCCAAGTTTGGGAACCACTGTATTAAATTAACATTGACGTGTCATATGATCGGAATAAGATGGGAGTTTTCATTCAATGTTCATCATTAAAAACAGTGAACACAAAGCCTGTTCCCTCTATATAAAGATCAGCTTGTCCAGCTGGCATTTGAAGACAACTGGTGCCCAGTGTGAATAGCCAAGTTATCATTACTCATTGTTTTATTACTTTCCTACAGTATTATTTCTCCATTTTCTTTCTCTCTGCATTGTTGACGAAGATGGGAGTTTTCGATTTCACTGTTGTTTACGAAGCATGTGACAAATACAAATTAGATTTGGATATGTTATGGGCATTTTAAAAAATGACAAACATTCTACGTGTATCTCCTTAATAGCTTACCTGATCCAACAAGCCAACCAGCAGGACAGGAAGAGAGCTGTACATCACATTGTACAAGGTGATGAACCAATCTTCATAGGCAACCTGGAGTAGTATCATAAAGTCACAATAAATTACTCCTCCATTTTTAGATTTTATTTCAACTTTATTTAACTAGGCAAGTCAGTTAATTAAGAACAAATTATTATTTACAATGACGGCCTACCGGGGAACAGTGGATTAACTGCCTCGTTCAGGGGGGCAGAATGACAGATTTTTACCTTGTCAGCTCGGGGATTCGATCGAGCAACCTTTCAGTTACTGGCCCAACGCTCTAAATACTAGGATACCCTGCCGCCCCTCTATCATCAAATACATGTCCACATTTAGGATGAATCATCTGTACCATAGTATACGTACCATAGTATACATACCATAGTATACGTACCATAGCATATGTACCATAGCATATACATCATAGTATATGTACCATAGTATATATATCATATTATATGTACCATAGTATATACATCATAGTATATGTACCACATTATATACGTCATGGTCTATGTACTATGGTATATGTACCACACTATATGTACCACAGTATATACATTGTGACATATGTACCATATTATATGTACCATTGTATATGTATTATGGTATATGTGCCATAGTGTATGCATCATAGTATGCATACCACTGTATATGTACCATGGTATATGTACCATTGCATATGTGCCATGGTATATGCACTGTGGTTTATGTACCAGCATACATGTGCCATGGTATATACACCGTAGTATATGTACCCCTGTATATGTACCATAGTATATGTACCATGGTATATGTACCATGGTATATGCATCATAGTATATGTACCATGGTATATGCACTGTGGTTTATGTACCATCATACATGTGCCATGGTATATACACCGTAGTATATGTACCACCACATATGTACCATAGTATATGTACCATAGTATATGTACCATAGTATATGTACCATAGTATATGTACCATGGTATATGTATCATAGTATATGTACCATAGTATATGTACCATAGTATACGCATCATAGTATATGTACCATGGTATATGCATCATAGTATATGTACCATGGTATATGCATCATAGTATATGTACCATGGTATATGCATCATAGTATATGTACCATAGTATATGTACCATAGTATATGTACCATAGTATACGCATCATAGTATATGTACCATGGTATATGCATCATAGTATATGTACCATGGTATATGCATCATAGTATATGTACCATGGTATATGCATCATAGTATATGTACCATAGTATATGTACCATGGTATATGCATCATAGTATATGTACCCCCGTATATGTACCATGATATATGCATCATAGTATATGTACCATAGTGTACCATAGTATATGGTACACAAGTAATTTGGGGGTTTTGAAGTCAGTCTAGATAAGTGGTCGTTGAAAATGCAGTTTAGACAGATGGTGCCATAAATGGCACCCTAGGGCTCTGGTCTACAGTAGTGCACTATTTAAGGAATAGGGCTCTGGTCTAAAGTAGTGCACTATTTAGGGAATAGGGCTCTGGTCTAAAGTAGTGCACTATATAGGGAATCGGGCTCTGGTCAAAAGTAATGGACTATTTAGGGAATATTGTACCAGTTGGGATACACCCTACCTCTAGAACATTCCCTCACCTGAGCTGAGAACCCATTGAAGAAGGAGTACCAGAAGTGGACCAGGGTGAAGGCAAAGTTCTTGAAGAAGAAGTAGCGGAGGAACTTGCACATGCGGATGTAGGACCAGCGGCCGTGGACCAGCAGGAGACGCTCCAGGTACCGGAACTGAGCGAAGGCATAGTCACTGGACATCACCGCCTGCATGCCCTCCTGTCCAGATATACCCACACCGATGTCTGCAGCTGGAGAGAGAGAGAGGTGAGAGTGAAACAAAAACAGAGAATGTCTCCAACAACTGAAGAGGTGAGGAGTTCGCAAAGGGGGAGTAGATATCACACAACACTTCACTACAAAAGGCTTTGTGGTGGAAACTACAATTCAGCGATAACAACTGCTAACAAATCATGAATAATTTTACAGTAAACCAAATAAATCTCCTCCCGTACTCTTGATCATGTTGACGTCGTTGGCTCCGTCTCCGATGGACAGCGTGACAGCCTTCTTGTACTTCTTCACCAGGCTGACCACGTTGGCCTTTTGTTTTGGCGTGACCCGGCAGCAGATGACCGCCTCGCACTCGCACGCCATGTTCACAAAGTCCACCTGACGACTCTCCTTCTCCCAGTCGTCGATTGGCTGGGTGGAGTCCTGGGGCGTGGCAGAGGCGGGTCTCCGTCCGAGACGCTTCAAGCGAAGGCGGCGACGTTTCTTCTTTTTCTCGTATAAGATCTCGTTCTGTGGAGAGAGACAGACGCCTATTTAGTCTTTAGAAAAAATATATATACACTTTTGTTCACAAAAGAAAAACCTCACAAAACAATGAAATTAAAAATGTCTATGTAATTGTTGAACAGCAACAGTAACTAGCAGTAGTCTACACTCACCAGCCAGCCTCCAGTGATGATGAGTGCGTTCTTGCCAGGCTCGGGGAAGAACGGATCCGGAACCTTCTTCCTGGTTCGACCGGACGCAGGCAGCTGGTCCCTCCGGCTTGCCTGACTGATTCGCAGCTTCTCACTATCACACACACACAAGACCGTGAAACATCAGAACTACATCTTACACGCAACTACACTCTCTGTGTATTATCATAACTTCACTCTGCAAATACAGCAGGTGCCTTTCCAGCAGTAGCCTAGCCTTTCCAGCAGTAGCCTTTCCAGCAGTAGCCTAGCCTTTCCAGCAGGTGCCTTTCCAGCAGTAGCCTTTCCAGCAGTAGACTAGCCTTTCCAGCAGTAGCCTAGCCTTTCCAGCAGGTGCCTTTCCAGCAGTAGCCTAGTAGCCTAGCCTTTCCAGCAGTAGCCTTTCCAGCAGTAGCCTAGCCTTTCCAGCAGTAGCCTTTCCAGCAGTAGCCTAGCCTTTCCAGCAGGTGCCTTTCCAGCAGTAGCCTTTCCAGCAGGTGCCTTTCCAGCAGTAGCCTTTCCAGCAGTAGCCTTTCCAGCAGTAGCCTTTCCAGCAGTAGCCTTTCCAGCAGTAGCCTAGTAGCCTAGCCTTTCCAGCAGTAGCCTTTCCAGCATTAGCCTTTCCAGCAGTAGCCTTTCCAGCAGTAGCCTTTCCAGCAGTAGCCTTTCCAGCAGGTGCCTTTCCAGCAGTAGCCTTTCCAGCAGGTGCCTTTCCAGCAGGTGCCTTTCCAGCAGGTGCCTTTCCAGCAGGTGCCTTTCCAGCATTAGCCTTTCCAGCATTAGCCTTTCCAGCATTAGCCTTTCCAGCAGTAGCCAGCCTTTCCAGCATTAGCCTTTCCAGCATTAGCCTTTCCAGTATTAGCCTTTCCAGCAGTAGCCTTTCCAGCAGGTGCCTTTCCAGCAGTAGCCTAGCCTTTCCAGCAGGTGCCTTTCCAGCAGTAGCCTTTCCAGCAGTAGCCTTTCCAGCAGTAGCCTTTCCAGCAGTAGCCTTTCCAGCAGTAGCCTTTCCAGCAGTAGCCTTTCCAGCAGTAGCCTTTCCAGCAGTAGCCTTTCCAGCAGGTGCCTTTCCAGCAGGTGCCTTTCCAGCAGGTGCCTTTCCAGCAGTAGCCTAGCCTTTCCAGCAGTAGCCTAGCCTTTCCAGCAGTAGCCTAGCCTTTACAGCAATAGCCTAGCCTTTACAGCAATAGCCTAGCCTTTACAGCAATAGCCTAGCCTTTACAGCAATAGCCTAGCCTTTACAGCAATAGCCTAGCCTTTACAGCAATAGCCTAGCCTTTACAGCAGCACAGCTACACACAGATGACTCACATCAAGCACTGGGGCCCATAGACTTACACTTCGCCTCTAATATCTTAAACCTACTTGATATCATCTCCATAGTGGATCTGCATGTCATCAGTAAGCAGCTCACAGGAATAGCCAATGTTCTCAGCCGTTTCTGCAGGGAGGAAACATTGAAGAAAGTGTTCATGTTAATGTCATCAATACACATTTAATCGATCAAGAGGCAAACTCAGTGAAGCAGCAGCTCAAGATGTTATCTCAGTCATTAAATCAACAGTAACACATTGTTGGGAGGTAAACATGGGCTGCAGCCCAAGTGGAACCATATTCCCTACACTGTACAGAAGTGCACTACCATGGCCCTGGTTATAAGCAGTGTGTTAAATAGGGAACAGGGATGGAACCCGACTGTAAAGCCCAGTCCCCGGTTACATAGAGAGATGAACATCCCCGGTTACATGGAGAGATGAACATCCCCGGTTACATGGAGAGATGAACATCCCCGGTTACATGGAGAGATGAACATCCCCGGTTACATGGAGAGATGAACATCCCCGGTTACATGGAGAGATGAACATCCCCGGTTACATGGAGAGATGAACATCCCCGGTTACATGGAGAGATGAACATCCCCGGTTACATAGAGAGATGAACATCCCCGGTTACATAGAGAGATGAACATCCCCGGTTACATGGAGAGATGAACATCCCCGGTTACATGGATTGATGAACATCCCCGGTTACATGGAGAGATGAACATCCCCGGTTACATAGAGAGATGAACATCCCCGGTTACATAGAGAGAGATGAACATTCCAGACGAAGGCTGGCCGCCATGTGAACACACCTTTCTCACCCTTCTCATCTCTCACCCTTCTCCTCTCTCACCCTTCTCCTCTCTCACCCTTCTCCTCTCTCCTCTCTCCTCTCTCACCTTTCTCCTCTCTCACCTTTCTTATCTCCGGTGAGAACCCATATCTTGATGTCAGCCTTTGCCAGCTTGGCGATGGTCTCAGGAACGCCATCCTGGAGCTTGTCCTCGATGGCAGTCGCTCCGATCATCTGCGAAAGGACATAAAAGTCAACCGGGTGACTTTTCAGAGCAGAACGTGGCGGCTTTAATAAAAGCAAGAGTCAGATGTATTTGGTAACACAAGATAAAGGGTGTTAAACCCAGTGTCCTGATTACATTTACCATCTGGCCCTCATACCATCGTGGCCACCTAATCATCCCCAGCTTCCAACTGGCTCGTTCATCCCCACTCTCTACTGTAAATTCTGGTGGGCAGGTGCTATAGACCACCAAGTGCTAACAGTCAGTATCTGGATAATATGTGTGAAATGCTTGATAATGTAATGTGATATCAACAGAGAAGTATATTTTCTGGGTGATTTTAAATATTGACTGGCTTTCATTAGGATTCCGACTCAAGAGAAAGCTTCAAACTGTAACTAGTGCCTGCAACCTGGTTCAGGTTGGAACTAATGGGGATCCCTAATAAACCCCAGGAAGAGTAGCTGCTGCCTTGGTAGGAACTAATGGGGATCCATAATAAACCCCAGGAAGAGTAGCTGCTGCCTTGGTAGGAACTAATGGGGATCCCTAATAAACCACAGGAAGAGTAACTGCTGCCTTGGTAGGAACAAATGGGGATCCATAATAAACCCCAGGAAGAGTAGCTGCTGCCTTGGTAAGAACTAATGGGGATCCATAATAAACCCCAGGAAGAGTAGCTGCTGCCTTGGTAGGAACTAATGGGGATCCCTAATAAACCCCAGGAAGAGTAGCTGCTGCCTTGGTAAGAACTAATGGGGATCCATAATAAACCCCAGGAAGAGTAGCTGCTGCCTTGGTAAGAACTAATGGGGATCCATAATAAACCCCAGGAAGAGTAGCTGCTGCCTTGGTAAGAACTAATGGGGATCCATAATAAACCCCAGGAAGAGTAGCTGCTGCCTTGGTAGGAACAAATGGGGATCCGTAATAAACCCCAGGAAGAGTAGCTGCTGCCTTGGTAGGAACTAATGGTGATCCATAATAAACCCCAGGAAGAGTAGCTGCTGCCTTGGTAGGAACTAATGGGGATCCATAATAAACCCCAGGAAGAGTAGCTGCTGCCTTGACAGGAACTAATGGGGATCCGTAATAAACACAAATACAAACTATTCCCCAGGTCAGTGCTGTAAATGAGAATGTGTTCAGGCAACTTACCTGGTAAAATAACAGTTTAAAAAAAACTGTTTACGTAAAGACCGAGGCATCTTATATCTTAACGATCCTGACCAAAATGCCAGCCCTCTACATTGTAGAAGTGACTTGATTGATTTAAGCATTTGGAGTGTGTCCTACCATGAAGTTGTTCTCAATCTGTTCATACACTCGATCTAGAGCAGCCTCCCTGTTGCCCATAGCAACACTGGCATCCTTGTGCTTCTTAGCCCAGGCGTCAAACTCCTGCTTACTGATATCCTTATAACACAAACACAGGGTCCGGAGAGTCTGGTTGGCAAAGATCTACAAGGGAAGAGAATGATGCACCAATGAAAAACATGCATCGTCTATTTTTTGAGAAACTATTTGAGCTCAAGTTTAATTTGTTACGTGACCACAAATGTCCTAGCTCAGAGTTCAACAACACGTCAAACTAAGGCCACTGCAACTCCACATAGGCTCAAAGTCGTACAGCAAAGGTCTCAAAACTATGACGTCAGAATGTGGCCCCTGGGCAAAAGGAGTTTGGCACATATTAAAAAACACCCCAGAACAGATATTGTTGACTCACATCCAGAGCAGTCTGGGTCACTTCCTTGTGTCTGGAGTTGGGAGAGAGGCGTTCGTAGATGACCGTGTCTGCTCCTTTACAGTACAAACGGATCCGGCCATCGGGGAACCTCACTGTGTGTGTGAGAGTGGGTGAGAGAGAGACAGAGACAGAGAGACAAGACAGCACATTAGGGAGATGGTCACAGTGAAAGGGCTAATTTTGCAAAATTCCAGCTTTCCCAAAGTTCCCCAAAAATCCTGGCCAGCTGGAGGATAAAACAGGGAGGTTCCCAGGGAGGGAATAAAACTGGGAGGTTCCCAGGGAAGGAATAAAACAGGGAGGTTCCCAGGGAAGGAATAAAACAGGGAGGTTCCCAGGGAGGGAATAAAACAGGGAGGTTCCCAGGGAGGGAATAAAATAGGGAGGGAATAAAACAGGGAGGTTCCCAGGGAAGGAATAAAACAGGGAGGTTCCCAGGGAGGGAATAAAATAGGGAGGTTCCCAGGGAAGGAATAAAACAGGGAGGTTCCCAGGGAAGGAATAAAACAGGGAGGTTCCCAGGGAGGGAATAAAACAGGGAGGTTCCCAGGGAGGGAATAAAATAGGGAGGGAATAAAATAGGGAGGGAATAAAACAGGGAGGTTCCCAGGGAAGGAATAAAACAGGGAGGTTCCCAGGGAGGGAATAAAATAGGGAGGTTCCCAGGGAAGGAATAAAACAGGGAGGTTCCCAGGGAAGGAATAAAACAGGGAGGTTCCCAGGGAAGGAATAAAACAGGGAGGTTCCCAGGGAGGGAATAAAACAGGGAGGTTCCCAGGGAAGGAATAAAACAGGGAGGTTCCCAGGGAGGGAATAAAACAGGGAGGTTCCCAGGGAAGGAATAAAACAGGGAGGTTCCCAGGGAGGGAATAAAACAGGGAGGTTCCCAGGGAGGGAATAAAACAGGGAGGGAATAAAACAGGGAGGTTCCCAGGGAAGGAATAAAACAGGGAGGTTCCCAGGGAGGGAATAAAATAGGGGGGGAATAAAACAGGGAGGTTCCCAGGGAAGGAATAAAACAGGGAGGTTCCCAGGGAAGGAATAAAACAGGGAGGTTCCCAGGGAAGGTAATAAAACAGGGAGGTTCCCAGGGAAGGTAATAAAACAGGGAGGTTCCCAGGGAGGGAATAAAACAGGGAGGTTCCCAGGGAGGGAATAAAACAGGGAGGTTCCCAGGGAGGGAATAAAACAGGGAGGTTCCCAGGGAGGGAATAAAACAGGGAGGTTCCCAGGGAGGGAATAAAACAGGGAGGTTCCCAGGGAGGGAATAAATAGGGGGGGAATAAAACAGGGAGGTTCCCAGGGAAGGAATAAAACAGAGAGGTTCCCAGGGAAGGAATAAAACAGAGAGGTTCCCAGGGAAGGAATAAAACAGGGAGGTTCCCAGGGAAGGAATAAAACAGAGAGGTTCCCAGGGAAGGAATAAAACAGAGAGGTTCCCAGGGAGGGAATAAAACAGGGATGTTCCCAGGGAGGGAATAAAACAGGGAGGTTCCCAGGGAGGGAATAAAACAGGGAGGGAATTATCCAACTAGGAATTCCAACAAACCTGGGAACTCCAAAAATATCCAGAGTTTTACAACCCTACATAAGTCCCAGGGATCACAGACTTAAAACAGTCACTCACGGATGATGGACATGCGTTTGCGGTCGCTGTTAAAGTCGAGCAGGGCCAGCACCTCGTAGGTCATCTCCTGGTCCATCTCGCTGATGGTGATGGTGTCCTGGGTACGGGACAGGAACACAAAACCGAAGTTCCTGGCAGCCGTCACCAGAGCCCCCTCGTCAGGAGAGGCTGCCTGGTACACCAACTCATCTGAGGATTGAGGACAACAGACGCACATCAACTATGGGGTCAGAGGTTATGTTACACCTGTATTATAGACAATTCATCAGTGTCTGTAGTACACTAAACTAAGACTACCGGTTTGTGTATGTTCCTGTTAAATAAATATTGGGCCGGTTCCCCCAGACACAGATAAAGATCGATCCTGGTCTAAGAAAGATTTTCAATAAATTCTCCATTGAGCATGTTTGTTTCCGTTAAGGACCAGGCTTTTTCGGTGTCCGGGATACCAGCCCATTGTGTATAAATCGGTGACGTCTGAACTTTGACCTCTAGCATCACTAGAATGCAGGTTGTCGAATGCTCACCTTCTTTCTGCTCCACCATGACAGTGTGACACAGAGACAGCAGCTTGAAGAACTCCAGCGTTTCTTTGTCCTTCTTGGACCGGATGCAGGCCACCAGGGAATGATCCAAGTACTCAAACTTGCTGTCTGCGTACTTGTTCCAGCTGAAATCCACTGGCTGTGAAGTACCGAGGGGAAGAAATGACCATCAACACGATGCTACAGATACTCGGAAGGCCGGTTTCCTGGACCCAGATTAAACCTAGGTCCTTGTTAAGGGAATTTTTTATCTATAATGACTAATTATGTATACATTTCAATCAGGATTAATTAAAAGACTTATGTTACTGTACATGTATGAATTTTCTCTGTTGCTCTCAGTATTGAATATAATGTAGTCAGGAGTTTAGTACAATGACGGTCTGTTCCTTTTTACAAATGAATGAACTATCTCCGGACTGTCTAGAATGCTTATCTACACTGACTGACCTTGGCTCTAGGCGAGGAGGGAAGGCTTGAGATCTATAGAGCCTTTCTACCAGTGTCAAGAAGAGACGGAACATTTAGAAAACGCTGATGTCATTTTCAGTTTATAACCTGTGGCAAAATGTGTATGAACTTAGTACTCTCTTGAATTAAAACGCTGTTACCTGACTTTTAAGACCGGGGCTCTGTCCATTCTTATAAAATATATAGGGTCTTACAAACCCTTAAATGCATTGACAGAGTGTTTAATGTTGATTGGGAAATAAAACAGAGGAATTTAGAATTCCTTGAACAGTCCTGAACTAACAACACTTTCAAATGGGGAATCTCCATTGAACACGCTTTTTAGTCTGGGACTATGCTTGATCCGAGTCCAGGAACCTGACCCTGAATAGTTTTATTTTAATGTAATCTCTCGCAACAGATGTTGAAATGTAAAGCGTTTTGAATAGCAGAAACAGTCATGTTACACTGTGACAATCGGGAAGAGAATGGTCAACCTCACCTTTCCACGATTCAGAGTCACTCCCTCGGCAGTGGTGGGGTCGCCTGGCAAAATGAAAAGTATTGGTTCGTTGTTATACTTAGTCATGTAACACGTCATGACACAGGCATCTTCACAAATGCAGTGGACCAGAATGTCCATCCAAGCCAGGATATAAGTTTAGCATGATACACTGCAGTACCCCATAATGCTCTGTACAACCTATCAATTTTTATCTTCCTGAAGATGTTCTGCTCTTCTCCTTATCAATTTTTTATTTTTATTTTACCTTTATTTAACTAGGCAAGTCAGTTAAGAACAAATTCTTATTTTCAATGAAGGCCTAGGAACAGTGGGTTAACTGGTCTAGGAACAGTGGGTTAACTGGTCTAGGACCAGCGGGTTAACTGGTCTAGGACCAGCGGGTTAACTGGTCTAGGAACAGTGGGTTAACTGGTCTAGGACCAGTGGGTTAACTGGTCTAGGACCAGTGGGTTAACTGGTCTAGGACCAGTGGGTTAACTGGTCTAGGACCAGTGGGTTAACTGGTCTAGGACCAGTGGGTTAACTGGTCTAGGACCAGTGGGTTAACTGGTCTAGGACCAGTGGGTTAACTGGTCTAGGAACAGTGGGTTAACTGCCTTGTTCTGCCCCTGAACAACAGATTTGTACCTTGTCAGCTCGGGGGTTTGAACTTGCAACCTTCCGGTTACTAGTCCAACGCTCTAACCACTAGGCTACCCTGCCGCCCCATCAATACATGGTGTCAGAAGCGAAAGGACATTTGTCTAACCGAAGGTGCGTCCGGCAATGGTGCACTTCTTGAAGGCCATG
This sequence comes from Oncorhynchus nerka, assembly GCF_034236695.1. Taxonomy (NCBI): domain Eukaryota; kingdom Metazoa; phylum Chordata; class Actinopteri; order Salmoniformes; family Salmonidae; genus Oncorhynchus; species Oncorhynchus nerka. The sequence goes on from NC_088399.1 coordinate 7,708,569, forward strand.
ATGTTCTGCGTGAGGGTACCGGTCTTGTCTGAGAAGACGTACTCGATCTGACCCAGTTGTTCGTTGAGGGTGGTGGTGCGGGCCTTGGCTGGGGTGTCTTTCTCCTGGTAGTACATCTGAAGGTCCCAGTTGATGAACTTCGACTGGCCCAAACGAATCACTTCCACACTGGACAGGAAGTAGAGGAAATAACATCATGACAGTCAGGTTAGGAGAAATGAACCAGGTTGACTTTTTTTCCCCCATCAGAAACACAATTTCTACATGTTAAAATAGGATAACTAGAATATTAAAACAGCTGTAATAAAGTCTAATAAAGTCTGTGGAAGTAGAAGGTAGAGATAGTAAATACACACTTCAAGTCTTAGATCAAGAGATTCATTGTTCTACTTCTCCATCAGGTTAGTCTCTGCTAACAGACGAAAACACAGCTGGCCCAGAGGACAGATTCTGGGTTGCTGACATTAGCCTCGGGTAAACTGACGTCTGTGTGTTAGGATAATTGGAACTTGGATATATGACCATTGCTGATCCTGAAACGACCATCTCTTCTGAGATCGAGGGTAATAGAGGGTACAAGTGCGAGCTAGCCTGGGTTTTGTGACGACTCACCTGACGTAGAGGGAGATGGGAACCATGGTGTTGAGCACGATGATGTACCCCCAGAAGCTGAGGAAACCTCTGTAGGAAGCGGTCTGATCCTTGCCATCTTTCAGATACCAGGCCTTGCTGCCTACCTCCTCGTACCAGAAGGAGTTTCCGATGGCCAGGCCAGCACACACCAGGATCAGGATTACAAAGATCTACCGGATGGAGGAAGGGAGGGAGGGAGGAAGGGATGAGCTTTTGGATGGAGTTCTTCCACTGTCTCTCTATTCTCACAAGCCATCATCAAGCATGTACAAAGCCTTCAGAGAGAGTATTCACACCCCCTTGACTGACTCCACATTTTTTTTATTGTGTTAAAACAGCCCGAATAAAACATTTATTCAATTGAGATTGTGTCTCTGGCCTACATACAATACCCCACATAATGTTGTGGAATTATGCTTTTGGAAATGTTAACAAATTAATTAAAAATGAAAAGCTGAAATGTCTTGAGTCAATAAGTATATTGAAGCCCTTTGTTATGGCAAGCATACACTTCGCTTTACAAGTTGCGTGGACTTACTGTGTGTACAATAAAAGTGTTAAACATGATTTTTGAATGACTGCCTCATCTCTGTAACACACACATATACAGATAATTGTAAGGTCCCTCAGTCCAGCAGTGAATTTCAAACACACATTCAACCACACGGTTTTTCCAATGCCTTGTAAAGGACACCTATTGGTAGATGGGTAAACATCAAGGAGACATTGAATATCCCTTTGAGCATGGTAAGTTATTAATTACACTTTGGATGGTGTATCAATACACCCAGTCACTACAAAGATACAGGTGCCCTTCCCAACTCAGTTGCCGGAGAGGAAGGAAACCACTCAGGGATGCCCCCATGAGGACAATGTTCCTTTTAAAACAGTTATAGAGTTTAATGGCTGTGATAGGAGAACCCGGAGAATGGATGAACAAAATTATAGTTCCTCCACAATAGTAGCCTAATTGACAGAGTGAAAAGGAGAAAGCCTGTACAGAATAAAAATATTCCAAAACATGCATCCTATTTGCAACAAGGCACTAAAGTAATACTGCAATACAAAGTGTTATGTTTGGAGCAAATCCAACAACATCACTGAGTACCACTCTTCTTATTTTCAAGCATGGTGGTGGCTTGTTATGGGTAAGCTTGTCATGGGTAAGCTTGTCATGGGTAAGCTTGTCATGGGTAAGCTTGTCATGGGTAAGCTTGTCAAGGATTAGGGAGCTTTTTAGGGTCGAAAGAAACAGAATAGAGTTAAGTACAGGCAAATTCACCTTCCAGCAGGACAACTACCTAAAACAGAAGGCCACCTATACACTGGAGTTGCTTACCAAGAAGAAAGTGAATATTCCCGAGTGGCCGAGTTACAGTTTGGACTTAAATCTACTTGAAAATCTATGGCAAAACCTGAAAATGTATTCTAGCAATGATCAACAACCAACTTGGCAGAGCTTGAAGAATAATTTTTTTTTTAAAAAGAGTTCATATTGCACAATCCAGGTGTACAAAGCTCTTAGAGACTCACCAAGACTCAGAGCTGTAATCGCTGCCAAAGATGATTCTAACATGTATTGACTCAGAGTTGTAAATAACTAAGGAAAATTTGATATCTGTATTTAAATTTTCAATATATTTGTAAAAAAAAAAAAAATCACTTTGTCATTATGGGATATTGTGTGTAGATGGTTGAGCAATTAAATTAATCCATTTTGAATTCAGGCTGCGACAACAAAATGTAGAATAAGTCATGGAGTATCAATGCTTTCTGAAGGCACTGTAGATGGCTGTTATTAAGAGACTTCATTTCATACAGGCTGAAATATTGCGAGGGGATGATTGAGTGTACCACTTACACTATACACCATGTAGTTCATCAGCTCATCGATTTTAGTCCTCTTGAACCTGGTCTTGCCCCCATTCCTCATGATTTTAGTGTCAGCGCCTACAGCAGAACGGTGAACAAACAGAAGAGTAAAGGGTTTGGATGAGATTAAGTCCAAGGCAGCAATATTTGCAATATGACTGTGGTCGTTGGTGTGTGTTCGTTGGTTGGTTCCGAAAAGTGTGTTCTTACCTGCGAAGATGACCAGTCCGTGACACTCGTCAGTGTTTCTGATCCTACATCCTCTCAGCATCATATTATCCAGATCCAGAGGGAATTTCTCTTTCCTCCAACACATGGTCCCCGTGAACTTATCCAGACGGTTGTTAGGCTCCTCACACACTATCTTAGCTGTACGGAGAAACAAGACAACACACTATCACGGCTGTACGGAGAAACAAGACAACACACTATCACGGCTGTACGGAGAAACAAGACAACAGTGACAACACACTATCAGGGCTGTACAGAGAAACAAGACAACAGTGACAACACACTCTCCTGGCTGTATAAGGGAACAGAGACCACACTATCCTGGCTGTATGAGGGAAGTGACCACACTATCCTGGCTGTATAAGGGAACAGTGACCACACTATCCTGGCTGTACAAGGGAAGTGACCACACTATCCTGGCTGTATAAGGGAACAGTGACCACACTATCCTGGCTGTATAAGGGAACAGTGACCACACTATCCTGGCTGTATAAGGGAACAGTGACCACACTATCCTGGCTGTATAAGAGAACAGTGACCACACTATCCTGGCTGTACAAGGGAAGTGACCACACTATCCTGGCTGTACAAGGGAAGTGACCACACTATCCTGGCTGTATAAGGGAACAGTGACCACACTATCCTGGCTGTACAAGGGAAGTGACCACACTATCCTGGCTGTATAAGGGAACAGTGACCACACTATCCTGGCTGTATAAGGGAACAGTGACCACACTATCCTGGCTGTACAAGGGAAGTGACCACACTATCCTGGCTGTATAAGGGAACAGTGACCACACTATCCTGGCTGTATGAGGAACAGTGACCACACTATCCTGGCTGTATAAGGGAACAGTGACCACACTATCCTGGCTGTATAAGGGAACAGTGACCACACTATCCTGGCTGTACAAGGGAACAGTGACCACACTATCCTGGCTGTATGAGGAACAGTGACCACACTATCCTGGCTGTACAAGGGAACAGTGACCACACTATCCTGGCTGTATGAGGGAACAGTGACCACACTATCCTGGCTGTATGAGGAACAGTCACCACACTATCCTGGCTGTATAAGGGAACAGTGACCACACTATCCTGGCTGTATAAGGGAACAGTGACCACACTACCCTGGCTGTATGAGGAACAGTGACCACACTATCCTGGCTGTATGAGGAACAGTGACCACACTATCCTGGCTGTATGAGGAACAGTGACCACACTATCCTGGCTGTATAAGGGAACAGTGACCACACTATCCTGGGCGGAACAGTATCAGAACTTGTTATGATGAGGTGTTGCAAGTCTTTTCAACTCATTCTATTTCTATGGCTCACACCATCATAGCTGGGGGGGGGGGGGGGGTGAAGGAAACCGTGACCAGACAGGATATATTTGACAAACAACAACTGCCATCCTGGGTGTCCCGTAGTTTACGACTGCAAATACATCTGGAAGACACTAAAAGAGAAAAGTGGACCCACTTTCTCTCCCACCGTGTCTCTCTCCCACTCTCAGGATTCCCCTCTCATCTGTACACGATCTCTAAAATAATATTGTGATACTCTACATGTGTTTTCTCTAGTTACAGCACAGCAGTATGTTACCGTCAAACTGTGCCAGCTGGTCCTCCTCCTGCAGTCTCTCGTCTGTCACTTTCAGACCCACCACACATATCTAAATAAATATACAGTATCTAACGTCCATCTGTTAGTTAAGACGGACGGTACAGCAGTATGTTACCGTCAAACTGTGCCAGCTGGCCCTCCTCCTGCAGTCTCTCGTCTGTCACTTTCAGACCCATTTTAAACTTCAGGTTGGTTTCCCTGAAAATCAAGAAACGTACTTTCATTTTCCAGTGGACTTCTACAGTATGCAGGGAACATCTATCTTAGTCCCATATCTGGTCTCTCTTATTTGGCATGCTAGCACAAACAGACTGGCACTCAGGCTAGGGAGCATCTGTACATTTAAAGAAACTAAACCGCGTTAGCCGTTTGATAGTATTGTTTGATTAACGAAAAGGTTATCGATCTAAAAATCAACAGGCAAAACCTTTTTTTCATCCAACTTCAGCTCTTATTAAAATGTTTATGTTTACACAAAAGGCACGTCCTGTTAATGTAATTTCTCCTGTTATCAAGGAACAGTTGTTGACAACCCCATTATGAAATGTCAGATTACACAACAAGGTTTGAAGACCTGGACTGTGTCCCAAATGGAAACATATTCCCTATATAGTGCACTTGTTTTGACCAGGGCCCAATAGGGCTCAAAGTGCACTACTTTTGACTAGGGCACATAGAATATATAAGAAATAGGATGCCATTTTGGACAGGAAGGCCAATACATTTACTTGTATTAGAGAACATCTTACCCATCGAGCTCGGCAGTTTCCACATAACAAAGACTGTTGGGGTTTGAACTGGACAACAACAGAATGTCGGCCTAAAAAACAAATGATCAAATAATTTTTGGGGGAACTGAATTATAAAATGGCTGGTTGGTTTCAATTCAATCAAATGAATAGTACATTATGAAATGTAAATTCAGAACCTTCAGAATTGTTCGAAAGTATATATTTTTATTTTTATTTTAAAAGGAACCGAGTCAAAGAACAAATAAATGACATTACCGGGATGTGACCATTTTTCTTCAAACGAACCACATCACCGACATGGATGTTCATCCACTTCGACTCTTGAAACCTGAGTTTGGAAAAAGTTTCAGTCATTTCCCCCCCCCATTCTTTATCATGTTCAAAACATGAAGTTCCTCTTGTTGATGCATAGCACAGACAATACAATAAACAAGGTACGAGATAACAAAAAGGTACACTGTTGCACTACGGAGATCACAATACTGTTCTAGTTTCTATGTTCACACCATAGACTTAGATAGACAACTCCTCTTTGCATCTGTCCCATTATGGTGTCAGAGCTTCTTCTTTTACTACTTCTATGAGTTGGTTTCAAACAGAAAGGGTGCATACTGCCACCTGGAGGCTGTTGTTTGAACAGGTATAAAGCCAAGGATGGCGATTTACTGCCACCTGCAGTTATGGAATGTTTGCTCATGAGTATAATTCATTGGCTGATCCCTCCTGATGACCTGGATGGAATCAGGTGATCCTTCCTTAACCTATAGAAAGTCCCACCCAGTTGACTACTTCAAAATGGTGAGGGCCCTCAATGGCACTGCAGGGTCAATTCCAAGTACATATCTATCCATGTCTATGGTTCATCGTCCTCATTACCTGCCATCCAGGAGGACATCACACTTCCTGTTGTTGATCTCCTTGTCCATCCTGTGGCGGGCCTGTTAGATGGGGAGAGAAAACACCAGCCAGGGTTCAGAATTACACTAATGGACCACAGTGAGCTCTTCACAACAAAATGTAGTGTACTGCACATGACAATGGGGTGGGGTGGGGAGGGGGGGAAGATACATAAATAAAAAGAGGCCTTTTTCTTAGTTGCAGATGGTCTGCAAATTATATAAAAATATAATAATGGAGGTTATAAACAATTGTAAATTAATTTATACAATGAAAATAAGTGTTGAACAAATATCCATCTGTAATGAAAGTCCTTTAATCTGTTACTGAGAACATTGATTCTGAAATTTGACCTCTAAAATATTTTATGTTAAAGAATTCCGCGACTCCGCGAAAGCTGGTACTCAAGAGGTTTTGACGTTGATTTGGTGGTCCCCGGAAAGGAAAATGTCGGCAACTACTGATCTATAGGACACCACGTTTCGGCGCCAAGACTTTGGGAGAAGAGTGGAGAATTGATGTAGCCAGCGAGAAGTGGATGAGTCACGCACCAGATCATCCACTAGGTCTTTGATGGCTGTGATTCCCAGCACCAGAACTAAAGGCACTAAGGTGGTGTACCAAGGCAACGTGGTGATCTCAGGAATAATCTGAGGAGAGAGGAATAATCACAAGAGTTGTATTATTAATATCAGAGTCTGTTACTTTAACATTCAATCAAACATGTTCAGAGGATTCGTCTTTCCCCTCGCTTTCTACGGGAACCCAAAGGAGTCATACCTAGAGTGTATTATTAATATCAGTCTGTTACTTTAACATTCAATCAAACATGTTCAGAGGATTCGTCTATCCCCTCGCTTTCTACGGGAACCCAAAGGAGTCATACCTAGAGTGTATTATTAATATCAGTCTGTTACTTTAACATTCAATCTAATGTCTAATCCAATCTGGTGATCCCAAGAATAGGAAAAGAGGGATAGGAAAAATAATAATAATAATAATAATAATATATTAAAAAGGAAATAAAAACATTGTTACAAATTAATATCACAGAAACTATCACTTCATCATTCAATCAAACACGTTCAGAGGATTCAAGGAAGCCGTGATCACAGGAATAATCTGACGATGGGGGAAGAAAGGAAAGTACAACCATTTCTAGTCTATTGTTCCATCCTGACCTGTGAACCCGGTGCCAGGATGAAGTGACTAAGGGGCCAGTTGAAATCGGTTGGGGGGGGCAGTATTTCACACTCAGGCCCTTCTCCTATGTCCTGCTTGGACTACTGTACTGTCGTACTGCTGAAAATGTGTACTTTACGTAACATTTCCGTCGGCTTTGGAGCTCGTGTGTCAGCGCCACCGTAACTGTGCACAAAGGACGTCTCACCTGTCTATCCCCTCGCTTTCTACGGGAACCCAAAGGAGTCATACCTGACCGCCTTAGTGGCTTTGCATTCCCTCCCAACACACACACACAGACCGCTCTGTCCATTGTGCTAACACAGCGCAGATACAGATTATTTTAGTGCCAACCTGTCACTCAATTTTTACTTTTTTATTTTATATACAGACATAAAAGTAAAACTATGGGGGTGAAAGTTCAAACTGAGGGGGGCTAAACACTATTTACCCCCCCGGGCCCGTGTTTCTGCTGTCCAATAACACTTCATCACTCACTGCTCAGGCCAAGGCCATTATATGTTATATGATGATGTGTCAGTATTTACATCGCATTTTACATTTATGTAAATTCATTCAAACTGCTCGCAATAAAACAAGCCAATGGCAGTCCTTCCATCCGTAGTGTAGTATACGTTGGGATGTCTCACAGAAGACTACAAGCCAATGGCAGTCCTTCCATCCATAGTGTAGTATACGTTGGGATGTCTCACAGAAGACTACAAGCCAATGGCAGTCCTTCCATCCATAGTGTAGTATACGTTGGGATGTCTCACAGAAGACTACAAGCCAATGGCAGTCCTTCCATCCGTAGTGTAGTATACGTTGGGATGTCTCACAGAAGACTCTCTGCTGTTAGTGGAACCCCACCGTCTACCGCTGAAGATGCTTGTAAAGCAGTAAGGATGTAACACAGGATGTAACACAGGATGTAACACAGGACGTAACACAGGACGTAACACAGGACGTAACACAGGACGTAACACAGGATGTAACAGGATGTAACAGGACGTAACACAGGACGTAACACAGGACGTAACACAGGACGTAACACAGGATGTAACACAGGATGTAACACAGGACGTAACACAGGATGTAACACAGGACGTAACACAGGACGTAACAGGATGTAACACAGGATGTAACACAGGACGTAACAGGATGTAACAGGATGTAACACAGGACGTAACACAGGACGTAACAGGATGTAACACAGGATGTAACACAGGACGTAACAGGGTGTAACAGGATGTAACACAGGACGTAACACAGAATGTAACACAGGACGTAACAGGATGTAACACAGGACGTAACACAGGACGTAACAGGATGTAACACAGGATGTAACACAGGATGTAACACAGGACGTAACAGGATGTACCAGGACGTAACAGGATGTAACACAGGATGTAACACAGGACGTAACAGGATGTAACACAGGACGTAACACAGGACGTAACAGGATGTAACACAGGACGTAACAGGATGTACCAGGACGTAACACAGGACGTAACACAGGACGTAACACAGGACGTAACACAGGGGTGTCGTCAGCAGACTGACCTGTAGGATGAGCAGGGCCAGGAAGTAAAGGTTGGCAACTCGTTTGAACTGCTCGAACAGATTCAGTGGGATGAACGTCAGCGCGTTGTATTTGTATGTCTTGATTCCATTCCCCTACAAACAATACAAGGAGGACAAGTACACAAACACGGTCAAAAACAAGGCACCATTAAACATGACCCCCCCCTCCAAGAATGATGCAGCGCCTCCCTGCCCCCTCCAACTCCAACCCCCCCTCCAAGAATGATGCAGCGCCTCCCTGCCCCCTCCAAGAATGATGCAGCGCCTCCCTGCCCCCTCCAAGAATGATGCAGCGCCTCCCTGCTCCCCCTCCAACCCGCCCCCCTCTCGGGCCAATTGAGATATCACATGACTAACAAACTTCAGTTATCATGTTTGAACACAGATTATATTGACCAAACACTCGAGTGGCCAATCAAACAATGAAAACTAAATATATATTTTTAAAAAATGGAAGGCAGTTGGTTTCTTAAACTAAACCACTCCATGTCTGTGTCAAATGGCCTGACCTGACATTTGGCAATGACAAGGAATGGCAAAGAGTGTTACTCGACACACTCAGAGTTTCTCTCAATTCAATTTCAATTCAATTCAATTCAAGGGCTTTATTGGCATGGGAAACATGTGTTAACATTGCCAAAGCAAGTGAGGTAGACAACATACAAAGTGAATATATAAAGTGAAAAACAATAAAAATTAACAGTAAACATTACACATACAGAAGTTTCAAAACAATAAAGACAGTACAAATGTCATATTATATATATATACAGTCTCTCTCTCCTTCCCAACACCTTCTCAGTCAAACTAAATGAAGCTTTCAGTGCTGCTGGTAGGCCGAGGATCATTTACATAAACAAACTGCAGCCACAGTATTGAGAGGAGGAGGCAAATGATCCGACACAAAACAAAATGTGTGTCCACTCCAGTCCCAATTGGCATCCCATTCCCTATATAGTGCACTACTTTTGACCAGGGCCCATAACTGGTTTAGTGTTTCTAGGGGAACAGGGTGCCGTTTTGGATGGAACCCTGCATCTACACCACCTAAGTAATAGGTTGGGGAGTAGGACTCTAAGACTTTTCGTCTGGACTATTTCATTGGCGTTAACATGATGCTAAAGTAATTGTCAGTGACCTTAAGAGTATAGTCTTTAACCAAGGGTACGTAAATAAAACGTTAGCCAGGCTAAGTACCATTAAAAGGATAGGAGTGGTCTTAGGAGTGGCGCTTGAAGAGACAAGTATTTTATTTTTCTCCCTTATTCAATTTATCCAGTCAGATTAACTCGTGGATCCCATGATAGCTTTCTGACGATCGACACTTGGGAGTGTGCATGGGAGTGTGCATGGGAGTGTGCATGGGAGTGTGAGAACACGAGACTATTCTAAATGATGACTAGTAGAGATTATTATTATTTATTTTTTTAAATACACATTTTACATATCAGGAAATTATTTTTAACGATATAAATCGCAGTATTATTTTTGACAAATGTTCTTCCTTCAAAGCTTGTTCTCAATCTTTTTAAATAGTGAGCCAATATGTTTTCAGAATTTTCTCATAGATCTCGTCTCTCTGCTGCAGACATATGGTGAGCAATATGTTCGGAACGTCGTAATATCGATTTGCAATACACACATAAAATCACAATACACATCGTATCGGCACCTGCATACTGTGATAATATCGTAACCTCCCTGGTGACTAACAAGTAAATGAACCCAAAATAAAGGAAGTTGGATCACCACAGGACAGGTAATAAACTGGTAATCAAATGGCTTCCCGGACTATTTGCATTGTGTCCAGCCACCACCTCAAACCCCGCCAACCCCTCAAACCCCGCCAACCCTTCAAACTCCTCCCCGCCAACCCCTCAAACCCCGCCAACCCCTCCCCGCCAACCCCTCAAACCCCGCCAACCCCTCCCAGCCACCACCTCAAACCCCGCCAACCCCTCAAACTCCTCCCCGCCAACCCCTCAAACTCCTCCCCGCCAACCCCTCAAACCCCTCAAACCCCACCAACCCCTCAAACCCCGCCACCACCTCAAACCCCGCCAACCCCTCAAACTCCTCCCCGCCAACCCCTCAAACCCCTCCCCGCCAACCCCTCAAACCCCTCCCCGCCAACCCCTCAAACCCCTCCCCGCCACCCCTCAAACTCCTCCCCGCCACCACCTCAAACTCCTCCCCGCCAACCCCTCAAACCCCTCCCCGCCAACCCCTCAAACCCTCCCCGCCACCACCTCAAACTCCTCCCCGCCAACCCCTCAAACTCCTCCCCGCCAACCCCTCTTCTACGCTGCTGCTATTACTCTCTGTTTATCATCTAGGCATAGTCACTTTAACTACCCCTTAATGTACATATTACCTCGATAAGCCCCCTCACATGGACTCTGTACCGGTACCACTTGTATATAGCCTCGCTACTGTTATTTTATTTCTTTACTAATCTATTGTTTACCTAATACCCATTTTTCACTTAAAAATTGCACTGTTGGATCAGGGCTTGTAAGGAAGCATTTCACTCTAAGGTTGTTGTTGTATTTGGGGCACGTGACAAATAAAGTTTGATTTGACCACAGACTAACCAGGAGTCCTGTCCTGGTACAGTCTGCTCAGTCACTGATAAATAACGAGTTATATTCAACCCAAAGTCTGTGTATTTGAAGATGCTGTACTAAAAAAAGAACCTTAACTTTGAATATGGTCCAGGCAGTACAGGAAATGGCCAGCCAATGAGACACACGTATCAGCAGAGCGAAGAGGAAGTAGAATTAACTCACCGTCCGTGATGCACTGTATCCGACACGGCGTCAACAATGACGACAATGGAATGAAAAAAAGTAGTGTATGCGGTGATCCAAAAGGATGAAATCTTGACGTTTAAACAACACCTCGTGTTGAGACATTGCATAGGTAGATTTTATTTATCCTGTCCACAAACGTAAAACCACCAAAGCACATGACAGGGCTTGGTTTCGGTCTTAGTTTCAACCTTTAAAAAGGTTGTGTTGCCCTACCTACCAGCAGCTGTCATTACTCCGACACAACCTGCTGTTGCCAGTAAATATTTAGATAGAAAAAGATGAGATGAGGGTTGTGTTCATTAGGCTCAAGACAGTCAGCTACTATGTCTGAACTTCTCCAATAAGCAACACTTGTTTTTCCATTGACCTAATGAACACGACCCATGTCTGAACTTCTCCAATAAGCAACACTTGTTTTTCCATTGGCCTAATGAACACGACCCATGTCTGAACTTCTCCAATAAGCAACACTTGTTTTTCCATTGGCCTAATGAACACGACCCATGTCTGAACCTCTCCAATAAGCAACACTTGTTTTTCCATTGGCCTAATGAACACGGCCCATGTCTGAACTTCTCCAATAAGCAACACTTGTTTTTCCATTGACCTAATGAACACGACCCATGTCTGAACCTCTCCAATAAGCAACACTTGTTTTTCCATTGGCCTAATGAACACGACCCATGTCTGAACTTCTCCAATAAGCAACACTTGTTTTTCCATTGACCTAATGAACACGGCCCATGTCTGAACCTCTCCAATAAGCAACACTTGTTTTTCCATTGACCTAATGAACACGACCCATGTCTGAACTTCTCCAATAAGCAACACTTGTTTTTCCATTGACCTAATGAACACGACCCATGTCTGAATCAGCAGTTAGGGGTGGAATAATATGATTTCTAATGGTGGACCCGGGAGAGAGGTGACTTACCGCGTACTTGCTCTTCTTGAGACACAAAAGGTATTTTTTCTGAAACTCTGGCAGGTTACAGAAGGCTCTGTCGTTCGCTTTGACACTCCAACCAGACTCTGGAAACACACCAACAGACAGTCACACTCTGGAAACAGACAGTCAGACAGACAGCCAGACAGACAGCCAGACTCTGGAAACAGACAGTCAGACAGACAGCCATACTCTGGAAACAGACAGCCAGACTCTGGAAACAGACAGCCAGACAGACAGCCAGACTCTGGAAACAGACAGCCAGACAGACAGCCAGACTCTGGAAACAGACAGCCAGACTCTAGAAACAGACAGCAAGACAGACAGCCAGACTCTAGAAACAGACAGCCAGATTCTGGAAGTAGACCAACAGAGTCTGAAACTGGTACATTTCTAAACCAATCAAAAGCTAGCACCTCATCGGTGTGTTCTCAGATTGTCTAATGGAAGAGGTGTTTGTGTGGCTGTGTGTGTGTGTGTGTTCTGCAGCTATTCTCTAGTGTCTGCTCCCAGTCTCTCACCGGTGCTCTTGATCTCTTCAGGCTGTGGTCCCCGTGGGGGCCCCTCTTCGTCTGAGCCGGGGTCCAACTCATCATCCGTTTCGTCGTCACTGTACGGCATGACCTCATCGTCAGGGCCCAGTGACCCCTGGGAGTCTGATCGCTCCCGACTCATGGTAATGAGACGTCTGAAGGTCGCTCACTGGGGGGGAGAGAGATGATTATTTTTTACCATTACTTAATAACAGTCTTTGGAAAAACAGAAACTAATGTGCTGTCTAATTGTGGTGAGAGAGTGGATCTAATGTCATGTGGATTTGGTCAACGAAGGAGTAGGACAAACCACCAGCGTTATCTACAAGCACCAGTTGTCGGCCATATAGCCAATAACAGTCATTGTCAGCCGGCTACTTTGAGTTCATAAATGAACTGCATCTCAGAAACAGCATGCCTCCTGGGATTTACACACACACACACACACACACACACACACACACACACACACACACACGACAGTGTCTAGGGTTTACAGAGAATGGTGCGACAAACAAAACAACATCCAGTCAGCGGCAGTCCTCTGGGTAAAAACAGCTCGTTGATTGAGGTGGAAGGAGACTGGCAAGAATCGTGCCAGAAGCTAACAGGCCCGCCTACAGACAGACAAATAACAGCACAGTGCAACAGTGGTGTGCAGAACGGCATCTCGTCTGTCCTTATCACGGATGTGCTACTGCAGCAGGCGACCACACCGGGTTCCACTCCTATCAGCTAAAAACAAGAAGTGGCTCCTAGTGGGCACGCGATCACCAACACAGGACAATTGTAGTGAAAAAATAAATTGCACAGTCCAACGAATCCCAGTTCCTGTTGCGTCATGCTGATGGCAGAGTCAGGATTTGGGCGTAAACAGCATGAGTCCGTGGCCCCATCCTGCCTGGTGTCAACGGTACGGGCTGGTGGTGGTGTAATGGTGTAGGGAATGTTTTCAGGGCACACGTTTAGGTCCCTTGATACCAATTGAGCAACGTTAACATACCCCGAAGAATTCAGGGTGTTCTGGAGTCCGGACCTTGTACTAGACGGGTGTATCTAATAAGTTAACTCAGGGTTAGCCTTTTGGCACCAAGGTCTTTTAACCACTTGGTTTTAGACAAGGAGTTATTTGGCGTTGTCCGGCCCGGGGCTTAAACCAGCAACCTTCCAGCTGCTGGTCTGGTTCTCCAACCTTTGTGGGTACACCTTCCTTTTATCCTGACACTACAAAGCTGATTCAGATGATCAACGTATCAAGCTTTGACGATTTAAATCAGATGTGTAGTGCTTAGGCAAATACTAAAATGTGCACCACTTTGTGTATCATGACCAGGAAACACTCCTCTAAACTAGACTACTACAGGACCAATGACCAGGAAACACTGCTCTAAGCTAGACTACTACAGGACAAATGACCAGGAAACACTGCACTAAGCTAGACTACTACAGGACCAATGACCAGGAAACACTGCTCTAAGCTAGACTACTACAGGACCAATGACCAGGAAACACTCCTCTAAGCTAGACTACTACAGGACCAGGAAACACTGCTCTAAGCTAGACTACTACAGGACCAGGAAACACTCCTCTAAGCTAGACTACTACAGGACCAATGATCAGGAAACACTCCTCTAAGCTAGACTACTACAGGACCAGGAAACACTCCTCTAAGCTAGACTACTACAGGACCAATGACCAGGAAACACTCCTCTAAACTAGACTACTACAGGACCAATGACCAGGAAACACTGCTCTAAGCTAGACTACTACAGGACCAATGACCAGGAAACACTCCTCTAAGCTAGACTACTACAGGACCAATGACCAGGAAACAATGCTCTAAGCTAGACTACTACAGGACCAGGAAACACTGCTCTAAGCTAAACTACTACAGGACCAATGACCAGGATCAGGAAACACTGCTCTAAACTAGACTACTACAGGACCAATGACCAGGAAACAATGTTCTAAGCTAGACTACTACAGGACCAATGACCAGGATCAGGAAACACTGCTCTAAACTAGACTACTACAGGACCAATGACAAGGAAACACTGCTCTAAACTAGACTACTACAGGACCAGGAAACACTGCTCTAAGCTAGACTACTACAGGACCAGGAAACACTCCTCTAAACTAGACTACTACAGGACCAGGATCAGGAAACACTGCTCTAAGCTAGACTACTACAGGACCAGGACCAGGAAACACTGCTCTAAGCTAGACTACTACAGGACCAGGATCAGGAAACACTCCTCTAAACTAGACTACTACAGGACCAGGAAACACTCCTCTAAGCTAGACTACTACAGGACCAATGACAAGGAAACACTGCTCTAAACTAGACTACTACAGGACCAATGACAAGGAAACACTGCTCTAAACTAGACTACTACAGGACCAGGAAACACTGCTCTAAGCTAGACTACTACAGGACCAGGAAACACTGCTCTAAGCTAGACTACTACAGGACCAATGACAAGGAAACACTGCTCTAAGCTAGACTACTACAGGACCAGGATCAGGAAACACTGCTCTAAACTAGACTACTACAGGACCAATGACCAGGAAACACTGCTCTAAGCTAGACTACTACAGGACCAGGAAACACTGCTCTAAGCTAGACTACTACAGGACCAATGATCAGGAAACACTGCTCTAAACTAGACTACTACAGGACCAGGAAACACTGCTCTAAACTAGACTACTACAGGACCAATGATCAGGAAACAGCTCTAACCTAGACTACTACAGGACCAGGAAACACTGCTCTAAACTAGACTACTACAGGACCAGGAAACACTGCTCTAAACTAGACTACTACAGGACCAGGAAACACTGCTCTAAGCTAGACTACTACAGGACCAGGAAACACTGCTCTAAGCTAGACTACTACAGGACCAGGAAACACTGCTCTAAGCTAGACTACTACAGGACCAGGAAACACTCCTCTAAGATAGACTACTACAGGACCAGGAAACACTGCTAAGCTAGACTATTACAGGACCAGGAAACACTGCTCTAAACTAGACTACTACAGGACCAGGAAACACTCCTCTAAGATAGACTACTACAGGACCAGGACCAGGAAACACTGCTCTAAACTAGACTACTACAGGACCAGGAAACACTGCTCTAAGCTAGACTACTACAGGACCAGGATCAGGAAACACTGCTCTAAGCTAGACTACTACAGGACCAATGATCAGGAAACACTGCTCTAAACTAGACTACTACAGGACCAGGAAACACTGCTCTAAACTAGACTACTACAGGACCAGGAAACACTGCTCTAAGCTAGACTACTACAGGACAAATGACAAGGAAACACTGCTCTAAACTAGACTACTACAGGACCAGGATCAGGAAACACTGCTCTAAGCTAGACTACTACAGGACCAGGATCAGGAAACACTGCTCTAAACTAGACTACTACAGGACCAGGATCAGGAAACACTGCTCTAAGCTAGACTACTACAGGACCAGGATCAGGAAACACTGCTCTAAACTAGACTACTACAGGACCAGGATCAGGAAACACTGCTCTAAGCTAGACTACTACAGGACCAATGACAAGGAAACACTGCTCTAAACTAGACTACTACAGGACCAGGAAACACTGCTCTAAACTAGACTACTACAGGACCAGGAAACACTGCTCTAAGCTAGACTACTACAGGACAAATGCATGGGTGTGGTGCTTTGTCTACAATGGTTCAAGCCCAGGACAACACAACAATGGGTATGGAACTGAACTGGCAGCTGGAAGGCTCCCATGTACCATCTCCTGCCATTGTGCTCTTGAGCAAGGCACTTAATCCCTCACAATTGCTCCCCACCCAGGGGGGGTGCTGCACTGCAAGGTGTTGGGAGAAGCAGGAAAAACACATTTCCGTTCTAACCAATGGACAATAAAAAAGTATCGATTGTCTCCATGTTCTGGTCACAAGATGACTCTGCACATCTCTACAACCACGCCTCTATTTCATCACATATATGTCTCATATTGTTCTACACTGTTATTACTGTATGCCCACTGTGTCAATGTGCCATGTAAACTATCCTGTATCTTCAGAACAAATCAACTGAGGTCATTTATTAAAACCATGCCTACTTCAATATGTGACATTGTGAAAAGACTCAAATGTCTCTATTTATGCTGCCTACGTTGAATCTTTTTAGTGAATTACTTGTTTTATTGCGAAATGTTGTGATATTGGGAAATACATCGTGTTATAACATGTTCACTTTGCCAACAAATGAGAGATGAAATAGAGAGAGCTGAAATGAGAGAGAGAGAGAGCTGAAATGAGAGAGAGAGAGAGCTGAAATGAGAGAGAGAGAGAGCTGAAATAGAGAGAGCTGAAATGAAGAGAGAGAGAGAGAGAGAGCTGAAATGAAGAGAGAGAGAGAGAGAGAGAGCTGAAATGAAGAGAGAGAGAGCTGAAATGAAGAGAGAGAGAGAGAGCTGAAATGAAGAGAGAGAGAGAGAGAGAGCTGAAATGAAGAGAGAGAGAGAGAGAGAGCTGAAATGAAGAGAGAGAGAGAGAGAGAGCTGAAATGAAGAGAGAGAGAGAGAGCTGAAATGAAGAGAGAGAGAGAGAGAGCTGAAATGAAGAGAGAGAGAGAGAGAGAGCTGAAATGAAGAGAGAGAGAGAGAGAGAGAGCTGAAATGAAGAGAGAGAGAGAGAGAGCTGAAATGAAGAGAGAGAGAGAGAGAGAGCTGAAATGAAGAGAGAGAGAGAGAGAGCTGAAATGAGAGAGAGAGAGAGAGAGAGCTGAAATGAAGAGAGAGAGAGAGAGAGCTGAAATGAAGAGAGAGAGAGAGAGAGCTGAAATGAAGAGAGAGAGAGAGAGAGCTGAAATGAAGAGAGAGAGAGAGAGAGCTGAAATGAAGAGAGAGAGAGAGAGAGCTGAAATGAAGAGAGAGAGAGAGAGCTGAAATGAAGAGAGAGAGAGAGAGAGCTGAAATGAGAGAGAGAGAGAGAGAGCTGAAATGAAGAGAGAGAGAGAGCTGAAATGAAGAGAGAGAGAGCTGAAATGAAAGAGAGAGAGAGAGCTGAAATGAAGAGAGAGAGAGAGCTGAAATGAAGAGAGAGAGAGAGAGAGCTGAAATGAAGAGAGAGAGAGAGAGCTGAAATGAAGAGAGAGAGAGAGAGAGCTGAAATGAAGAGAGAGAGAGATGAAATGAAGAGAGAGAGAGAGAGAGCTGAAATGAAGAGAGAGAGAGAGAGAGAGCTGAAATGAAGAGAGAGAGAGAGAGAGAGCTGAAATGAAGAGAGAGAGAGAGAGCTGAAATGAAGAGAGAGAGAGAGAGCTGAAATGAAGAGAGAGAGAGAGAGCTGAAATAGAGAGAGCTGAAATGAGAGAGAGAGAGAGAGAGCTGAAATAGAGAGAGCTGAAATAGAGAGAGAGAGAGAGAGAGCTGAAATAGAGAGAGCTGAAATGAGAGAGAGAGAGAGGGAGAGAGCTGAATTAGAGAGAGCTGAAATGAGAGAGAGAGAGCTGAATTAGAGAGAGCTGAAATGAGAGAGAGAGAGCTGAATTAGAGAGCTGAAATGAGAGAGAGAGAGCTGAATTAGAGAGAGCTGAAATGAGAGAGAGAGAGAGAGCTGAAATGAGAGAGAGAGAGAGAGCTGAATTAGAGAGAGCTGAAATGAGAGAGAGAGAGAGAGCTGAATTAGAGAGAGCTGAAATGAGAGAGAGAGAGAGCTGAATTAGAGAGAGCTGAAATGAGAGAGAGAGAGAGAGCTGAATTAGAGAGAGCTGAAATGAGAGAGAGAGAGAGAGCTGAAATAGAGAGAGCTGAAATGAGAGAGAGAGCTGAAATGAGAGAGAGAGAGAGAGAGAGAGAGCTGAAATGAGAGAGAGAGCTGAAATGAGAGAGAGAGCTGAAATGAGAGAGAGAGCTGAAATAGAGAGAGCTGAAATGAGAGAGAGAGAGAGAGCTGAAATAGAGAGAGCTGAAATAGAGAGAGATGAAATGAGAGAGAGAGGGAGCTGAAATAGAGAGAGCTGAAATGAGAGAGAGAGAGCTTAATTAGAGAGAGCTGAAATAGAGAGAGCGAGCTGAAATGAGAGAGAGAGAGAGAGAGCTGAAATAGAGAGAGCTGAAATAGAGAGAGCTGAAATGAGAGAGCTGAAATGAGAGAGAGAGAGAGAGAGAGAGAGAGCTGAAAGAGAGAGCTGAAATGAGAGAGAGAGCTGAATTAGAGAGAGATGAAATGAGAGAGAGAGAGAGCTGAATTAGAGAGAGATGAAATGAGAGAGAGAGAGAGCTGAATTAGAGAGAGCTGAAATGAGAGAGAGAGAGAGAGCTGAATTAGAGAGAGCTGAAATGAGAGAGAGAGAGAGAGCTGAATTAGAGAGAGCTGAAATGAGAGAGAGAGAGAGCTGAAATAGAGAGAGCTGAAATAGAGAGAGCTGAAATGAGAGAGAGAGAGAGCTGAAATAGAGAGAGCTGAAATGAGAGAGAGAGAGAGAGAGCTGAATTAGAGAGAGATGAAATGAGAGAGAGAGAGAGAGCTGAATTAGAGAGAGATGAAATGAGAGAGAGAGAGAGAGCTGAAATGAGAGAGAGAGAGAGAGCTGAAATGAGAGAGAGAGCTGAAATGAGAGAGAGAGAGAGAGCTGAAATGAGAGAGAGAGAGAGAGCTGAAATGAGAGAGAGAGAGAGAGAGCTGAAATGAGAGAGAGAGCTGAATTAGAGAGAGCTGAATTAGAGAGAGATGAAATGAGAGAGAGAGCTGAAATAGAGAGAGATGAAATGAGAGAGAGAGAGCTGAAATGAGAGAGAGAGAGAGAGCTGAAATGAGAGAGAGAGCTGAATTAGAGAGAGCTGAATTAGAGAGAGATGAAATGAGAGAGAGAGCTGAAATAGAGAGAGATGAAATGAGAGAGAGAGAGCTGAAATAGAGAGAGAGCGCTCAATTGAGAGAGATGAAATGAGAGAGAGCGCTCAATTGAGAGCGAGAGAGCTCAATTGAGAGCGAGAGAGCTCAATTGAGAGCGAGAGAGCTCAATTGAGAGCGAGAGAGCTCAATTGAGAGCGAGAGAGCTCAATTGAGAGCGAGAGAGCTCAATTGAGAGCGAGAGAGCTCAATTGAGAGCGAGAGCTCAATTGAGAGCGAGAGAGCTCAATTGAGAGCGAGAGAGCTCAATTGAGAGCGAGAGAGCTCAATTGAGAGCGAGAGAGCTCAATTGAGAGCGAGAGAGCTCAATTGAGAGAGAGAGAGAGAGAGCTGAATTGAGAGAGAGCTGAATTGAGAGAGAGAGAGCTGAATTGAGAGAGAGAGAGCTGAATTTAGAGAGAGAGCTGAATTTAGAGAGAACTGAAATTATACCTTTAAAACTTGAGATGGGTTAAATGGAATATTAACTGAAATCTGGACACTGACTGGCCTATAACATGTCACATATGTCGTGAACGTGTCCAGTCAGCACTGAGGAAACATGCAACACCTGAGGAAAGCTCAATTAAAACAACTGCCATTTGAGGGGAATCTTCCAATAAGATTTCGGGGAGAATAAAATGATCGTTTACTCAGGAAGTTCCCCAGAGCATCAAGGAAGCTTCGACTCGTGTGACTGAAATCTGGGCCATGACTGGCCTATAACATGTCACATATAGCCGAATATTAAATACAATTGCAGAATTAAGTATTTCTTTCAGTACGATGATACAGCAAATGTTATTTTAGTCTCTGGAAAAGGAGTGGAATAATATGGTTAAGTTTGATTTATTTCAGTATCTGAAAAATATGCATCAAGGATTAAATTAATTTGAGTTTTCACTGCTTTTTAAATCAGATGGGGTATTTCTTTTTTTGTTGCAAGAGGAGAATATTTAGGCCACACAGTTTAGAGGAGAAACATCTTTACAGATGTCAGCTAGAGGATTGACTAGTTCCTGCTATCATTTAAGGTGGGTATTTTTGGGAGTACCTATTTATTTTTATAAACTGGGTGGTACGAGCCCTAAATGCTGATTGGCTGACAGCCGTAGTATATCAGACTGTATACAACGGCTATGACAAAAAAATATATATATTTTTACTGCTCTAATTACATTGGTAACCAGTTTATAATAGCAGTAAGGCACCTTGGGGGTTTGTGGTATATGGCCAATATACCACGGCTACGGGCTGTATCCAGCCACTGTATTGCATTAGATCAGCCCTTAGATATTGGCCACATGCCACACCCCTCGTTCCTTATCGCTTAAATATATAATGGATTAGCCTTGATCATTTATTTGTCTTCTAGGGCAACAATTTATGACTGAAGAGAAGCTGCAAGCCTAGGCCTATCTGACCCGACAAGTTGACCAAAGCAAATTTCAGAAATTCTTAGCAGATAAATATACACATTTATCCCACAGTCTCTGCCTGTCATACAAGGAGGCTACAGTGTCTGCTGTACACCTCCACCTGTCTGGTCTGCTGTACACCTCCACCTGTCTGGTCTGCTGTACACCTCCACCTGTCTGGTCTGCTGTACACCTCCACCTGTCTGGTCTGCTGTACACCTCCACCTGTCTGGTCTGCAGTACACCTCCACCTGTCTGGTCTGCTGTAGAACTCCACCTGTCTGGTCTGCTGTACACCTCCACCTGTCTGGTCTGCTGTACACCTCCACCTGTCTGGTCTGCTGTACACCTCCACCTGTCTGGTCTGCTGTACACCTCCACCTGTCTGGTCTGCTGTACACCTCCACCTGTCTGGTCTGCAGTACACCTCCACCTGTCTGGTCTGCAGTACACCTCCACCTGTCTGGTCTGCAGTACACCTCCACCTGTCTGGTCTGCTGTACACCTCCACCTGTCTGGTCTGCTGTACACCTCCACCTGTCTGGTCTGCTGTACACCACCTGTCTGGTCTGCTGTACACCTCCACCTGTCCGGCCAGATGCTTCTCGCCACTATCCAGGCCAAGTACCCCACCTCCTCTGAAGGGTCTGGCTGTGTAGCTCTGCGTCAGACTTCTCCATACACTGACTAGGCCACGTCGCCCTGCTTTTCCATCTTCACAAACAGACTTAGTTTACTTTTCCGCTTGTGACGTAAAACTTGACCTGTTGAGTTCTCTGGCGCAGCTAGCTAGCTGGATATAGAACGGTGTCGTGCGTTCTAAAGGAGTTTATTGTTTACGTTCCACTTAAAAAAGGTCTCCAGGTGCATCTGTGATGGCCAACACAGCACAGCTTGGACCACTACCCGCCCAATCAGCATCCAGGATCCAGTTCGCTCTTAATGTCCTGCTAGATTATAACTAGTCTTCTGTTAGTTAGTTCTTAATGTCCTGTTATATTATAACTAGTCTTCTGTTAGTTCGTATGTCCTGTTATATTATAACTAGTCTTCTGTTAGTTAGTTCTTAATGTCCTGTTATATTATAACTAGTCTTCTGTTAGTTCGTATGTCCTGTTATATTATAACTAGTCTTCTGTTAGTTCTTAATGTCCTGTTAGATTATAACTAGTCTTCTGTTAGTCCTTAAATGGTCAAACGGTCTGTAGCTACTCAGTGTTTGCTTGTAAGCTTCTTGGCACCAATATCTTTTAGCCTCTAGACAAGGAGTTAATGATTGATGAGCTTTTTGGGCCCTTTAGTAATTATCAAAAGCAGTTCAAACAGGCTAACCCCACACTAGGGCTGTGTACCAGATCAGATCAAAGACTAATTTAAAAAACGTATGAGACAATTATTTGCAGCTCTCAAATTGTAAAAAAATAAATAAAAAAATAAAAATAAAGTGGGTATAATTTCCCCACGAACCCATTAGAAAAACATTCACTACACAGATCTGTTCAAAATTCACTAACATGATGATCAGAATCATCACAAACTGGTCCATTTTGACTAAGAGCACAATTCCCCTCACCAGATAAAGACTACAACCATCCTGTGGTTTGAGAGAGAACAAGTTCCTGAATAGAAAAACAACCCAGAATGCTTATGGAGAGGAGCCATTTTTTTTTTTTTAAACCTTTATTTAACTAGTTAAGTCAGTTAAGAACAAATTCTTATTTTTAATTGAGCAACGTATCCTAGGCCTTGTAACGTGGATGATGTCGTGTAGGTGAACAACTGTTTTAGGGGTGTGTCCATCACATTATAAACGCATGACAAATGTAAGGTGACATCCAAGTGTTTAACTTGGTGAATTGACTGTGTGTGTATAGTAGTGTGATAACATCATGAGCGTTGTGATCCAGTTTGTTTGCCTCAGACTTTAAAAAGTCTATATGCACACCTTAGGACAAGCAAATATATGCAGTGCAGGACTTAACATTAGTCAGAAGAGACAATTTCCTCAGGCCTCAAATCAAAAGGCCTCATGTAATGAGCATAATATAGATTTTTTATTTTATTTTAAATACTAGTAATCAGCTCGAGGGCCCCATCCTTTCTCCGCTCAAATGGGAACAATCAAGATCGAGGAAAGCCATTCTTCTTCTAGACTCACTGACACAAATTCCCTGAAATTCACCGATTAATGACTGGACTGTTATTTTGTGTTTTTTTGTTGAACCTTTCTTTAACTACGGGGTGGTTTCCTGGACACAGATTAAACCATAGTGTTGGATTAAAAACTAAGATCTTCTGCTGAAATCGCTATTTTTTTTAATTTTTTTAGTCCAGCACTTTATTTGTATCTGGGAAACCGTCCCCAGATTAACATGACATGACGATGTTATCCATTCCTGGACGCCCAACAGAGTTACAGTCACTGTCGTCCTCCTCCTCTGATCTACACATGGGGTGTTACACTGAAAATGGCACTCCAGTCTCCTTTAGCACCTCCTTCAAAACGGCAGGGTAGCCTAGTGGTTAGAGCGTAGAGGCGGCAGGGTAACCTAGTGGTTAGAGCGTAGAGGCGGCAGGGTAACCTAGTGGTTAGAGCATAGAGGCGGCAGGGTAACCTAGTGGTTAGAGCATAGAGGCGGCAGGGTAGCCTGGTGGTTAGAGTGTAGAGGCGGCAGGGTAACCTAGTGGTTAGAGCATAGAGGCGGCAGGGTAGCCTAGTGGTTAGAGCGTAGAGGCGGCAGGGTAGCCTAGTGGTTAGAGCGTAGAGGCGGCAGGGTAGACTAGTGGTTAGAGCGTAGAGGCGGCAGGGTAGCCTAGTGGTTAGAGCGTAGAGGCGGCAGGGTAGCCTAGTGGTTAGAGTGTAGAGGCGGCAGGGTAGCCTAGTGGTTAGAGTGTAGAGGCGGCAGGGTAGCCTAGTGGTTAGAGCGTTGGACTAGTAACCAGAAGGTTTCAAGTTCAAACCCCCGAGCTGACAAGGTACAAATCTGTCGTTCTGCCCCTGAACAGGCAGTTAAACCCACTGTTCCCCGGTAGGCCGTCATTGAAAATAAGAATTTGTTCTTAACAGACTTGCCTAGTTTTTTTTTTTTTAACACCCGATTTACTAAACAAAAGGAACATCTCAATAGAAGGTCAAGGTATGACATATGTCATGACATAGCACAAGTGGGCGGGGCTTTCCTCTTCTGTCCTCTATTGTTCCACAAGCAAGGGGGTTGGCCGACGACATCACAAATTCCCATCAGACCAATTTCCTACTCCTGAAAGTTTGCAGTTGTGTCTAAAAATGAACACTATTTTGCTCAAAACATATTTTCTTTAGCCTTTGGTGGGTGTACTTTACTGTATTTATACTTGGGATACCACCTTTCAAACAGAAAAATCACTGGAGGTTGTCTTTAGGTGTTGCAGGGTCTGGCGGTCTCAAAAGTCGACCAACAGGTTTTAGTGTCTGGCCCGAGGCACTGCCATAGATGGGTTAAAATCACACTTTAAACTGGCCACATACACATGGTTAGCAGATGTTAATGGCCACATACACATGGTTAGCAGATGTTATTGGTCACATGGTTAGCAGATGTTAATGGTCACATGGTTAGCAGATGTTAATGGTCACATGGTTAGCAGATGTTAATGGTCACATGGTTAGCAGATGTTAATGGTCACATGGTTAGCAGATGTTAATGGTCACATACACATGGTTAGCAGATGTTATTGGTCACATACACATGGTTAGCAGATGTTAATGGTCACATGGTTAGCAGATGTTAATGGTCACATGGTTAGCAGATGTTAATGGTCACATGGTTAGCAGATGTTAATGGTCACATGGTTAGCAGATGTTAATGGTCACATGGTTAGCAGATGTTAATGGTCACATGGTTAGCAGATGTTAATGGTCACATACACATGGTTAGCAGATGTTAATGTGAGTGTAGGGAAATGCTTGTGCTTCTAGTTCCGACAGTGCAGTAATAACTAATAGGTTTTAATTTTTTATTTCACCTTTACTTTTAACCAGGTAGACCAGATCACCTTTATTTAACCAGGTAGACCAGATCACCTTTATTTAACCAGGTAGACCAGATCACCTTTATTTAACCAGGTAGACCAGATCACCTTTATTTAACCAGGTAGACCAGATCACCTTTATTTAACCAGGTAGGCCAGTAGAGAACATGTTCTCATTTACAACAGCGACCTGGCCAAGATAAAGCAAAGCAGTGCGACACAAACAACACAGAGTTACACATAAACAAATGTACAGTCAATAACACAATAGAAAAATCTATATACAGTGTGTGCAAATGTAGTAAGATTATGGAGGTAAGGAAATAAATAGGCCATAGTGGTGAAATAATTACAATTTAGCAAATTAAACACTGGAGTGATAGATGTGCAGAGGATGAATGTGCAAGTAGAGATACTGGGGTGCAAAGGAGAAGAAAATAAATATGGGGATGAGGTAGTTGGATGGACTATTTACAGATGGACTATGTACAGGTGCAGTGATCTGTGAGCTGCTCTGACAGCCGGTGCTTAAAGTTAGTGAGGGAGATAAGTGTCTCCAGCTTCAGTGATTTTTGCAACCGGTTCCTTTAGTAGGTTAGCTGACAAAACAATGTGCACGCTTCAATGGGGAATAAGTCTGAGACTTGTGATTCTGGACTAGAGGTCGACCGATTAAATCGGAATGGCCGATTAATTAGGGCCGATTTCAAGTTTTCATAACAATCGGTAATTGGCATTTTTGTACGCTGATTACATTGCATCCCACAAGGAGACTGCGTGGCAGGCTGACCACCTGTTACACGAGTGCAGCAAGGAGCCACGGTAAGTTGCTAGCTAGCATTAAACTTATCTTATAAAAAACAATCAATCTTAACATAATCACTAGTTAACTACACATGGTCGATGATATTACTAGTTTAACTAGCTTGTCCTGGTCAGGATGCTCTCGATGTTGCAGCTGTAGAAGCTTTTGAGGATCTCAGGACCCATGCCAAATCTTTTTAGTTTCCTGAGCGGGAATAGGCTTTTGTCATGCCCTCTTCACGACTGTCTTGGTGTGTTTGGACCATTCTAGATTGTTGGTGATGTGGACACCAAGGAACTTGAAGCTCTCAACCTGCTCCACTACAGCCCCGTCGATGAGAATGGGGGACGTGCTCGGTCCTCCTTTTCCTGTTGTCCACAATCATCTCCTTAGTCTTGGTCAAGTTGAGGGATAGGTAGTTATTCTGGCACCACCAATCATGTCCAATCAATATAGTTTACCACCAATGGACTCCAGTCAAGTTGTAGAAACATCTCAAGGATGATCAATGTTAACAGGATGCACCTGAGCTCAATTTAGAGTCTCATAGCAACGGGTCAATAATTTTTTATACGTTTTTAAAAAATAACCGATTTTGCTTTGTCATTATGGGGTATTGTGATGTCATTATGGGGTATTGTGATGTCATTATGGGGTATTGTGATGTCATTATGGGGTATTGTGATGTCATTATGGGGTATTGTGTTTAGATTGTGGAGGAAATTGTTTTATTTCATCCATTTTAGAATAAGGTTGTAACGTCACTAAATGTGTAAAAAGTCAAGGGGTCTGAATACATTCCAAAGGCACTGTGTTGTAGAGACAAGTGCTCATTATGCAAATGTATTGACGTTTACAATAAACATTGGAGACTAAATATAGTTTACATGTTGTCAACAATCTATGCCAACCACGGTCTGTTTCGGCCCATAGTCGGGCACGAGTCGGTTTTGTTGCTAAACAACCAACCCATCGATAGCAACAACACGGAAGAGAGAAAAGAGGGACAACAGGCATTCAGAACACCTTTCAAAAGGAACCAAACACACACCTGCCTGCCTCACTGCCTGGCTTGTAACCTGAGACAAGGAATTCACTAAGGCTTTCCATCCCATCTCAATATTTATTACAGTCTGATTGTCCGTTAGGAGAAGGACAATGTGCTCCCCTGAGGTGAAGAGGGGTGTGGTGAGGGGTGTGGTGAGGGGTGTGGTGAGGCCGGGGGAGATCACAAAATCAGCTGTTAACTAGGCTGATCATAATAAGAAACACACCGCTCTCTACCTTCCAACTGACCCCAAATCAGCTGTTAACTAGGCTGATCATAATAAGAAACACACCGCTCTCTACCTTCCAACTGACCCCAAATCAGCTGTTAACTAGGCTGATCATAATAAGAAACACACCGCTCTCTACCTTCCAACTGACCCCAAATCAGCTGTTAACTAGGCTGATCATAATAAGAAACACACCGCTCTCTACCTTCCAACTGACCCCAAATCAGCTGTTAACTAGGCTGATCATAATAAGAAACACACCGCTCTCTACCTTCCAACTGACCCCAAATCAGCTGTTAACTAGGCTGATCATAATAAGAAACACACCGCTCTCTACCTTCC
Organism: Oncorhynchus nerka; assembly: GCF_034236695.1. Classification (NCBI taxonomy): domain Eukaryota; kingdom Metazoa; phylum Chordata; class Actinopteri; order Salmoniformes; family Salmonidae; genus Oncorhynchus; species Oncorhynchus nerka. The sequence continues at coordinate 7,736,383 of NC_088399.1, forward strand.
AACTGACCCCAAATCAGCTGTTAACTAGGCTGATCATAATAAGAAACACACTGCTCTCTACATTCCAACTGACCCCAAATCAGCTGTTAACTAGGCTGATCATAATAAGAAACACACCGCTCTCTACATTCCAACTGACCCCAAATCAGCTGTTAACTAGGCTGATCATAATAAGAAACACACCGCTCTCTACCTCCCAACTGACACCAAATCAGCTCATCCACTGCTGGGAGACTCACAGCAGGCTCCCCTACAGGTTAATATTATTAACTGCTGTAACAGTTAATGACTGTCTGGCTCAGACCGGGGGGGGGGGGGGGGGGGGGGGGGGAGTGAGTTGAACAAGCACGTGTGCCACCTTGGATATTCTAATGGAAATTCCAAAACAAGAGGATGTAAATTATAGATGAGCCATGTTTACAGTTTGATGCAAAGTCATACTAGATTCCATCTAGCAGATGATCATATACCTACAACAACAACAACTACCTGACATCCACCTGACTTCGCAGTGGCTAATTGGGGATCACAATAAAACACAACGACAATATAAGGTAACTTGGTATCAGTCTGACAGCTGCAGTACAAACACAAACGCAGTATAAACACACCAATAAGGAAAACAGAGTGAATAAGGAAAGAGACCAACTCACAAACATTTGCCTTTCAAGTCAGAGATTCAAAAGTCACCCTTTGCAAGGAACATGTATTTCCATAAGGAGGAGCTCCTACACGTCACTGCCTGAGGACTGAGAGGTGGTTGAGGACACTCCATTTACATACATCATATCCCAAATGGCACACTATTCCCTATATAGTGCACTACTTTTGACCAGAGCTCTATAAAAATCAATTACAGAAAGGATATAGGCAGAGGAAGAGGTCAGTACACTGACATCAGAAGACAAGAGAGACACGGTGAGACAAGAGGGACGCGGTGAGACAAGAGGGACGCGGTGAGACAAGAGGGACGCGGTGAGACAAGGTGAGACACGGTGAGACAAGAGGGACACGGTGAGACACAGTGAGACACGGTGAGACAAGAGGGACACGGTGAGACACAGTGAGACAAGAGGGACACAGTGAGACAAGAGGGACACGGTGAGACACAGTGAGACACGGTGAGACAAGAGGGACACGGTGAGACAAGAGGGACACGGTGAGACAAGAGGGACGCGGTGAGACAAGAGGGACGCGGTGAGACAAGAGGGACGCGGTGAGACAAGAGGGACGCGGTGAGACAAGAGGGACGCGGTGAGACACGGTGAGACAAGAGGGACGCGGTGAGACAAGAGGGACGCGGTGAGACAAGAGGGACGCGGTGAGACACGGTGAGACAAGAGGGACGCGGTGAGACACAGTGAGACACGGTGAGACACGGTGAGACAAGAGGGACACGGTGAGACAAGAGGGACACGGTGAGACACAGTGAGACAAGAGGGACGCGGTGAGACAAGAGGGACGCGGTGAGACAAGAGGGACGCGGTGAGACACAGTGAGATACCGGTGAGACAAGAGGGACCCTGTGAGACACGGTGAGACAAGAGGGACCCTGTGAGACAAGAGGGAAGGATATACGGTTGCCGTTAACACAGAGTTACACCTAAATACGCATCTCTGTCACCTCGTCTTCATCAGGGTTTCAACCAGTGAGTGTGTTTTAAAACAGGTCTGCTCCTATTCCTGTCAACCGCGTAAACCCTACATCCTGTTTGGGAAAGCCACCGCCGGGGCGGCATTCACAAAGTCAACCAACCCATGTGGAACACATTCAGGAAGTGCATCGACTCTCAGGCAGCAAATTATACTGTCAGTGTTCCAACGGGTCAATCAATCACATGTAACGTCATCCCTGTTTATCAGAGGAACACTAATCCGTGTTGAACATAGACCTACGGGGTGGTAGACCCACGGGGTGGTAGACCCACGGGGTGGTGATGCCTGAAACTGGACCGTGAGTCACAGGGGAACAAGGTGGAGAGTGACACATTGCAGACCGAAGGTCAGTTGAGCTACATCAGGGTTCCCCAATAAACAGCCCAAATTATTTTATTTGCACCCCCCCAAGCTCTGAGGCAAAAAAAAAAAGTTATTTTAAGTTTGGATATCTGTTCCCAAATATTTCCATGCATAATTAGAGAGGCATATGTCATCGTATCCCAATGTAATAAAGGTTTCAAATTATTCTGTCAAAAACTATATCGGTTTGGGATTCTTGTGGTCATTTTGCAGTGTACAAATGATTTATAACTATGTAAAGCCCCTCGACCATCATAACAAATGATTTATAACTATGTAAAGCCCCCCGACCATCATAAATTATTTATAACTATGTAAAGCCCCCGACCATCATAACAAATGATTTATACCTATGTAAAGCCCCCGACCATCATAACAAATGATTTATAACTATGTAAAGCCCCCGACCATCATAACAAATGATTTATAACTATGTAAAGCCCCCGACCATCATAACAAATGATTTATACCTATGTAAAGCCCCCGACCATCATAACAAATGATTTATAACTATGTAAAGCCCCCGACCATCATAACAAATGATTTATACCTATGTAAAGCCCCCGACCATCATAACAAATGATTTATAACTATGTAAAGCCCCCGACCATCATAACAAATTATTTATAACTATGTAAAGTCCCTCGACCAGCCGATCAAGGACAAAAATACAAATAAATCAGCCCACGGCTGAATGGAACTGGGGACGACTGAGCTACACAGTGATCAGTGTGTCACTCTCTCCAGCTTTGTTCACATTGGCAAGTGACTCAAATTCTTTTCTTTTTTTTCATTTCAGAATCTGTTCTTTTTCCTGCAGTCTGGCTATGCAGCATGTGTCTCAAATCTGATTTATTTGCCCAAATATGTTGATATTTGGCCAAGTTTCACTTGCTAGCTACTATGTTGACAGTTTGACACTAGCATGTGGTAGCTAACGACTTGTTAATTGTTTACAAATAAATGAGTGAATGTACTAGCTAAACCGCTAGCCTAGTTGACTGACGTGACTAACCCAAATGGACTTGTTTTGAAAGTTGGATCATCTTATCCTTTGAGGCTTTAAAAGTGTCATTATACTTAAGCAATAAGGCACAAGGGGGTGTGGTATATGGCCAATATACCATGACTAAAGGCTGTTCTTATGCACGACACAGTACGGCGTGCCTGGACACAGCCCTTAGCTGTGGTATATTGACCATATACCACAAACCCCAGAGGTGCCTTATTGCTATTATAAACTGGTTACTAACGCAGTACAAATACATGATTTATCATACCCGTTATATACAGTCTGAGACACCACAGCTTTCAGCGAATCAGCATTCAGGGTTCGACCCACCCAGTTTATAGTACGATTTAGAACATTAAAACCAACTGGGGAAACGTCCGTCATGACAGCATTGTTGTCACCTTTTAATTCTGAGTGATAGAAAGCACAAGAACCACCAATCGGCCTCAATGTTACAGTATGTACCATTTATTTGTTTGTTTGTGTTTGGACCCCAGGAAGAGTAGATTCTGGGCCTATTGTAGATCCTGCCTTGGTAGCAGCTAATGGTGATCACTAATACAAAATACACTAACCGTCGTTACTATGACAACTAACGTAGCCATGTCGGGCAAATTACTGATGTCTGGACACACGCGCAAATCTGATTGTCCCTTACTGTTTGGACAGTCCGTGTTCAAAAAAAACTGATTTGAGAAACATTTGAGCATTAAAGCTGCAATATGTCACTTTGTGGTGGGATTCCCGAACAAAATTCACATAGAAACGTGAGTTATAGATCTGTCATTCTCATTTAAAGCAAGTTTAGGAATTGATAGAACATGTCTATGTGCTCTATTTCTATGCTTCCAATTCTTACGTTTTTGAGTCTAACTTACGGTTTTGTACACTAGCTTCAAACAGCTTAAAAACAAAATATATTTCACAGCAGTTTAATTGGTACAATGATGCTCTACATTATATTTGCTCGTTTCGTCACAAACTGAAATTAGGCATACTATTCGAATTTTAGCAACCAGGAAATGCCGGACAGATTTTTGCATAGTGCATCCTGAAGGCGTGCAGTGTGAACAAGGTTTAAGACTGCCTAAACTCAAGCATATTGATCAAGCCCACTCAGTCCTCCTGTGGAATGTGTGTGTGCCATCTCAGACGAAGAGAGTGAGAGCCTTCCCCTCCCTGAAGCAATACAAGATTGTGTTGGAGACGCAACATAAATCTCCAGGGAGAGTATATCAAGACTGCTACTACTAGGTTTCAATAGCCCATTGAGGGAATTATAATGATTTGTTTTCAAACAATCAAAGTGTAAAATACAGAAAGTTTGAAAACAAGTAAAAGTTATATTAGAACTACACAGAAAAACATCTACACGTCTGGAATTCTCATACTGGTCTGCAATTCTCATACTGGTCTGCAATTCTCATACTGGTCTGCAATTCTCATACTGGTCTGCAATTCTCATACTGGTCTGCAATTCTCATACTGGTCTGCAAGTCCAATTATATATTAAATCTATCTGATATATATATATTAGGGCTGAATTCAAACCATAGTCTAAATTCAGCGTTATAGTGCGCTTGAAATGTAAAGGTAGGCTAATTCCCGATTGAGACGAGACATGCAGTGTTTAACATGAACGCATTTTCCCCGAACATTGCTTTGAAGTTTCAATGACGCTTTAACGATTAAATTAAACGTCACGGATTGAATCAAGTCGTTAGAAGAGTTAGATTAGAAATGTCGGATCTTTGCACGAAATCGACATATGATTTGATTCAATTATAGATTGAGATTATGACAGAGGGGAGGAAAGGATAACGTGTGAACATTACTACGATCGACTCTCTGTGTCTAAAATCCTTAAAAATTAATACATTTGGCGGCAGATAAACATTTTTTTAAAACTACTCACCAATAGGCTATTTCCTTGTATGTCTATAATTTCTCCCCAGTATGGTCTTCTAGTTTCTGGTTACTGTACCATGTTTGCTCTGTCCTCGCCACAAACAACAGTGTCGTCTAACGTTAGTTTCTGTTCACTCCTTTCACCTGCGTAATGGCTACCTTACCTGAAACTTGACAGACTGGTTTGACAAGAATGCGTTTTGAATAAAACTCCAAAAACGCCCGCGGTTTCATTAAAACAAACGACCATTACAATGTGTTTATGTCATCTCGCAACACGTCTGGGTGATATTAAATATATCCTACCCCACTAAGCAGCCTGTTGATTGATACGCACGTGACTAAAAGGTAAAGGTGTAATCCAAATCATAATCAAACGTAATAAACCAGTGGCATGAACTTCTTTATATTCATAAATAAAAGCTTCCGTAAAGACAACTCAGAATTACATTTTCTACATTACTGTATAAACAGTTTTATTTTAAATTTGTCCTATTTTTTTAAAAATATATTTAAATGTAAATGTCATGCTCTTACAGCTAATTTGCTATTAGGCACATGTATCGGTATGTTTTTAAGAATACCCACAATCATCAAAGTATCCTCAATTTATTTTATTTGAGCCTACATTCAACCATCATTCCAACCGTTTTGGGCTTGGTTTTTGCCCTAGCACGACACTGCTGATTTAAATAACCAACTCCTGGGGGCTCCAGAACCGAGTTTAGGAAACCCTGGTCTGCCAGACCTACTTTTACTCCCACTTCCTACAGTTCAATTGTACTGCAAGGGATATTTATACTGATTAAATTGGGATTTTAGAGCAAGTGGCACTTCCTAATTTTTGCCTGACGGATATCTGACATAATGGGCGGCTTCGATTATGCTGGGCCGTGGGGCACCGGTCTATGGCCGGAGAGGTGAACGGTCAAAAATGGGTGAGGGTGCCCTTTCCCAAATCCAAGATGAATATGCGCCGCATGGTCATGTTTTCGTCCAAAAACAAAAATCTATTTTCCATAAAATATACGTTTGAATTTTCAAATTGGTTTTCATTGGGAAGGCAAATCACTTTTCCACGTGAAAACACACATTTCTACTCATTACTCCATGTGCTTAATTACGTCAATTTTGTTTTGAGCCAACTTCACTGTGAGTTTGAACGGGGCACTTGGCTCATGCCCGGGAGGCAGCCCAGTTCCAAATCGAATGCAATACATTTTAGCCCGGTGCAAAATACGCTTTACCGGGCCCCCGTGCCAGATTAATAGAATCCCCTCAATGTAAAATAGTTCCTTGTGTTACATTCTTTTGTTATGCAGATACGCAGATCTCATTGGCCAAAATACCCCTCACTCCAATGACGTTGGATATTTTCGACCAATGGTAGGGTTGGCCGCACCTGGCGAGTTGGGTATCGGTGCAGAGAAGATGGCGGAAACTGAGGTTTTGTTTGAAGTAAGAATGAGTGAGCTACCATGGCGGAAAAAGGAAACCATTAGACTCGTTTGAAGTCCGAGTGAGGGTTTCGGATCAATGTTACTTGGGGAATCCGTTTAACGTCTCGAGGAAAATCTGGAATGTTTTGGAGGAAAGTGTGGAGTCGATGAGTCACAAGAAGTGGTCTTATTTATATTGTGTTGTGTGTCTGCGGGCTCTCGAGTGGCGCAGCGGTCGTAGGCACTGCATTTCAGTGCCTAGTTCGATTCCTGGCTGTATCACAACCGGTCATGAGTGGGAGTCCCATAGTGCGGCGCGCAATTGGCCCAGCGTCGTTAGGGTTTGTCCGGGGTAGGCCGTTATTGTACGACTGACCTGTATGGTGGATGGAGAAAATAATTGAACTTAATCCATGCTACTGTTATTTGATTTAGTCTGTCCCTTCTCATGTAGGCCGTCATTGTTAATAAGACATTCTTAATTAAGTGACTTGCGTAATTAAAAATAATTTTAAAATCCAAGTTAGAATTCATGAAAACCCTGTTAGAGATTTCGAGCACAAGCCCCTTCAGTAATGTAACAGATGTTAATGTTAATGTGACGGCAGGGTAGTCTAGTGGGTAGAGTGTAGAGGCGGCAGGGTAGTCTAGTGGGTAGAGTGTAGAGGCGGCAGGGTAGTCTAGTGGGTAGAGTGTAGAGGCGGCAGGGTAGTCTAGTGGGTAGAGTGTAGAGGCGGCAGGGTAGTCTAGTGGGTAGAGTGTAGAGGCGGCAGGGTAGTCTAGTGGGTAGAGTGTAGAGGCGGCAGGGTAGTCTAGTGGGTAGAGTGTAGAGGCGGCAGGGTAGTCTAGTGGGTAGAGTGTAGAGGCGGCAGGGTAGTCTAGTGGGTAGAGTGTAGAGGCGGCAGGGTAGTCTAGTGGGTAGAGTGTAGAGGCTGCAGGGTAGTCTAGTGGGTAGAGTGTAGAGGCTGCAGGGTAGTCTAGTGGGTAGAGTGTAGAGGCGGCAGGGTAGTCTAGTGGGTAGAGTGTAGAGGCGGCAGGGTAGTCTAGTGGGTAGAGTGTAGAGGCGGCAGGGTAGTCTAGTGGGTAGAGTGTAGAGGCGGCAGGGTAGTCTAGTGGGTAGAGTGTAGAGGCTGCAGGGTAGTCTAGTGGGTAGAGTGTAGAGGCGGCAGGGTAGTCTAGTGGGTAGAGTGTAGAGGCGGCAGGGTAGCCTGGTGGTTAGAGTGTAGAGGCGGCAGGGTAGCCTGGTGGTTAGAGTGTAGAGGCGGCAGGGTAGCCTGGTGGGTAGAGCGTAGAGGCGGCAGGGTAGTCTGGTGGGTAGAGCGTAGAGGCGGCAGGGTAGTCTGGTGGGTAGAGCGTAGAGGCGGCAGGGTAGTCTAGTGGGTAGAGCGTAGAGGCGGCAGGGTAGTCTAGTGGGTAGAGCGTAGAGGCGGCAGGGTAGTCTAGTGGGTAGAGCGTAGAGGCGGCAGGGTAGTCTAGTGGGTAGAGCGTAGAGGCGGCAGGGTAGTCTAGTGGGTAGAGCGTAGAGGCGGCAGGGTAGTCTAGTGGGTAGAGCGTAGAGGCGGCAGGGTAGTCTAGTGGGTAGAGCGTAGAGGCGGCAGGGTAGTCTAGTGGGTAGAGCGTAGAGGCGGCAGGGTAGTCTAGTGGGTAGAGCGTAGAGGCGGCAGGGTAGTCTAGTGGGTAGAGCGTAGAGGCGGCAGGGTAGTCTAGTGGGTAGAGCGTAGAGTACGGTTACATGCAAACAATACTATGTTTTATCGTGAAAAGTCGGAGAAAAAAAAGTAAGATTTAAATATTTACATACTTTGCAATAACGATTTCCTCAATAATTCTATTGACATGGAATCAGTCATTGATCAATGCAGGTTATCGCAAATCAAAATAAACGTTATACTACAGAGACCATGTTATTTTTGTGATTACTATTTGATTGCGTTTGTATGGTTAAACTATTAAAATAAATTAATTTTTTTCCGAAATCACTTCATTCGCACAAAGGAAACTCGCCCTGTTAGTGTTACTATATGCGCATAACTAACTCTGATGAAAGCCGTGTTCATGACCTAAAAGAGAACACAGAAAACGGTGTTTTATTTGGCGTATACTTAGATTATGACCTAACCCGATTAAGATTAAACAGATTTAAGGGGTTAAGACCAATGCCATTATTATTCTACATTTTATTTTAACAAGGAACACCGACTGAGACCAAGGTCTCTTTTACAGCTGGGCCCTGCATATACATGTTTACACATACAGTTTAGGTACAACGATACTCGGCCTATTGCCGTTAAACGGTTAAATATCGAATTTATTAGTGTGGATGTTAACGTTCTCATTATGATTTACTCGTGTGCACGTTACTAAACATTTGAACTTTGAGATTTCGCTTGTTTTGAATTATGTTCTTGTCTTTCTCCAGCAAATGGTCAACAGCTCTCTCAGATCCGTTTGGACATTAACAGAGCATGTTAGAACGTTTTTTTAATTTATTTTTTACTTCCTGGTTTTTGAACTGTCAACAACACACGTCATTGGCTCTCCTGTCAAGTTATTTATATTTCAAAGACTTGTCATGTGTATATATATGTGTATGTGTATATATATACTGCTCAAAAAAATAAAGGGAACACTAAAATAACACATCCTAGATCTGAATTAAATATTCTTATTATATACTTTTTTCTTTACATAGTTGAATGTGCTGACAACAAAATCACACAAATTATCAATGGAAATCAAATTTATCAACCCATAAAGGTCTGGATTTGGAGTCACACTCAAAATTAAAGTGGAAAGTGGGTGTCTTGCTAATTGCCTATAATTTCCACCTGTTGTCTATTCCATTTGCACAACAGCATGTGAAATGTATTGTCAATCAGTGTTGCTTCCTAAGTGGACAGTTTGATTTCACAGAAGTGTGATTGACTTGGAGTTACATTGTGTTGTTTAAGTGTTCCCTTTATTTTTTTGAGCTGAACTTCGAACCAATATAACTACAAGGATGCTTCTTGAACAGTGAATCATATACTTTGGCGAACACTTCCACTTTGGACAGGGGAAGAGAAGGGTGGCTGTCCTGATAGTAATTGTTTCAGGGCCAGAAATGTCACTGCAATGAAGTTTGCCCACCAGTTTTAATAAAATAAATAAATAATAATAATTGAGACGTGGGAAAAAAATTCCGTCAACGTGACAGATGACGCTCTTCATGTTAACACTGATGTAGTAAAAGTAGGTACATGGTGAGGAGCCATTGTAGACCTTGTCCAAGCTGAGACACTGCTCTACGAGGCTTTCCACATCAACCATCATGCCTAGTTTCAGAAATAGAGGCTGTGAACGTCGCATTCATCCTGAAACTATACTAAACACAAATTAAAATGCAACATGCAACAATTGCTTTTTTAAAATTTTATATGAGGAAATCAGTCAATTGAAATGAGTTCATTAGGCCCTTATCTATGGATTTCACATGACTGGGAATACATATATGCATCTGTTGGTTAGAGATCAATAAAAACAAAATGGACCTCGGGATCTCGTCACGTTACCTCCGTGCATTAAAATATCCATCGATGAAATGCTATTTGGTTTGTTATGCCTGCCTATACCATAACGCCACCGTGGGGCGTTTAAGACGCTGACATCAGCAAACCGCTTGCTCACACGCCGCCGTGGTTGTGAGGCCGGTTGGACGTACTGCCAAATTCTCTAAAGTGACGTTGGAGGCGGCCTATGGTAGAGTTGAACATTAAATTATCTGGAAACGGCTCTGGTCGACATTCCTGCAGTTAACATGCCTATTGCACTCTCCCTCAACTTCTGTGTTGTCACTAGGGTTGATCTTTTGGGGGAATATTCAGAGGTGTAAACTTTCCGTGGGAATATATGGGAATTAATATTAATACCATTTAAATGTAGATGTTTTTTTGCATTGGATATATTTACCATCTCATATGGAGACAGAAACATAAACCTTTTACCTCATAAGTAGACATAATTGCAAATGATTCAATCCTTCCAATAGAAATAAATAAACAATTTAGTTACAAATTGAACTTTAATTAAATGAGTTGACTCTTCACATGGGATGATTTCACTGAACAACAAAATAAAGGGAATATTGAATGATCCTCAACGCGTCTCCCAAAAAAACGTTTTCAACATGCATCTGTAAAACGATAACCAGAGCTTTAGTTTCTAGACTGTCTTTTTGCAGAGAGCAAGTTACACAAACATGTATCATCTAGAAAATATAGAAGACTCAGTACTGGTACCCCGTGTATATAGTTAAGTTATCGTTACTCATTGTGTATTTATTAGTTGTTATTACATAATTATTTTGTCTTGTTGGGAAGGGCCCGTATGTAAGCTTTTCACTGTTGGTCTATACCTTTTTTGTCTTTACGAAGCATGTGACGAGAACAATTTTAATTTGTCTTGACAAAACAGGCCGCCCTTTTTTTTCCCTACAATGCGGCAGACTCTGCACAATTTAAATTTGAACTGCAATTATTTATTTTTTGACTTGTGACATGATTTTCTTAGATTATTGCTGCGTTCCATCAACTTTTATTCAGAAACTGGAATTTAAATTCCATTAACTAGTTCAAAACTATAACGCAGTACCTCAGACCTCCACAGGGTGGTGCTGGAGTGCCATGGAGTGAAGCCACAAGCCTCTCATTCCAGCTCAATGGTACAATCAAGACAGATCACCGTTGGCCTTCAGCAGGAGGAATGTAAAGCACAATAACATCATCCGTGCTTGTGTTGTATTTATAACGCTGTATCCTAATTGTGACATGGGTTGGGATCCGTTACAAATCCTTTTACTTCCTGGAATGAAATGTATTTGGAATTTCAGTCTACTTCCTGTATTGAACTGGTCATGATGCGTTTTTGCTTAAATTAAGGGGTGTTTTCACCAATTGTCCTCCTTTAAAAATAACTGATCTCAGACCTCTTTTTAAAGTGAACTGGGGTGTAAAAAGAAGCTAAAGAATTGTTATTTGAATGAGGACTCAACTCTTGCCAGTCTTTAAAAAAAAAAATTCTTTTTTTTTTTTTTACCTTTTATTTAACCAGGCAAGTCAGTGAAGAACGAATTCTTATTTACAATGATGGCCTAGGAACAGTGAGTTAACTGCCTTGTTCCCCGTCAGAACAACAGATTTTAACCTTGTCAGCTTGGTGAATCGATTTGGCAACCTTTTCGGTTACTAGTCCAACACTCTAACCACTAGGTTACCTAGCCAGTCCTCTTTGCATTCACATTGTTATGTTTAGAAGTGACTCAAGATATTTTTCTTTTTTATCTATATCTCTTCATTCAAAGACTCAATCATGGACACTCACTGACAGTTGTGGCTGCTTTGTGTGATGTGTTGTTGTCTCTACCTTGTCCTTTGTGCTGTTGTCTGTGCCCAATAATGTTTGTACCATGTTTTGTGCTGCTACCATGTTGTCATGTTGTGTTGCTACCATGCTGTGTTGTTGTCTTAGGTCTTTCTTTATGTAGTGTTCTCTCTCTTGTGATGTGTGTGTGTTGTCCTATATTGTATTTATTTTTAATCCCAGGCCCCCGTCCCCGCAGGAGGCCTTTTTGTCTTCCGGTAGGCCATCATTGTAAATAAGAATGTGTTCTTAACTGACTTGCTTAGTTAAATAAATACAAAAAACAAATAAAGTCCATGTGTTATCGGACAGCTAGAGATGACTACTTATGTTTTGGAAACAAATAGATTGCATTTCGTTGAAATATGAGATCTAATAATTGTAATCAGAAGATACTATAAACATGTACATTTGATTTGGTAACAGAATAAATAGTAATATAATGCTGTAGTTGAATTGTACACACAGGGTAGGCTACTGGCCCTTTTAAGAGCTAGAATAGAGCTTGTACCTTGTGTTGGGATTCTCACCAAATATATTGTCTCCTCACACTTCAAACCCCACAATCAATAAATGGCTTATGAAGGTCTCGTAGCCTAATGATCACATATTGCAAACAAATAATCTGAACTTAAACTGCATTTTGGAATTTCTGTGGGTCCTTGACAATCTCTAATCAATATCCAAAAACAGCTCTGTTCCTGAGACGAGTGTGTTAGAACCAATATCTGTGTGTGTGTGTCCTGTATGAACACAATGTCAGGCCACCCAGCATGTAAACACACAACAGAGCCCTGGCTGTAAGGTCATCTAAGGTCACATACTCTAGCTGACCTGTCACTCTGTTTTGGCCTCGAGGGCATTCTGGTTTGACGCTGTCGGCCTCTAGGGCATTCTGGTTTGACGCTGTCGGCCTCGAGGGCATTCTGGTTTGACGCTGTCGGCCTCGAGGGCATTCTGGTTTGACGCTGTCGGCCTCGAGGGCATTCTGGTTTGACGCTTTCGGCCTCGAGGGCATTCTGGTCTGCCGCTGTCTGCCTCGAGGTCATTCTGGTCTGCCGCTGTCTGCCTCGAGGTCATTCTGGTCTGCCGCTGTCTGCCTCGAGGTCATTCTGGTCTGCCGCTGTCTGCCTCGAGGGCATTCTGGTTGCCGCTGTCTGCCTCGAGGGCATTCTGGTCTGCCGCTGTCGGCCTCGAGGGCATTCTGGTCTGCCGCTGTCGGCCTCGAGGGCATTCTGGTCTGCCGCTGTCGGCCTCGTCGGGGCATTCTGGTCTGCCGCTGTCGGCCTCGAGGGCATTCTGGTCTGCCGCTGTCGGCCTCGAGGGCATTCTGGTCTGCCGCTGTCGGCCTCGAGGGCATTCTGGTCTGCCGCTGTCGGCCTCGAGGGCATTCTGGTCTGCCGCTGTCGGCCTCGAGGGCATTCTGGTCTGCCGCTGTCGGCCTCGAGGGCATTCTGGTCTGCCGCTGTCGGCCTCGAGGGCATTCTGGTCTGCCGCTGTCGGCCTCGAGGGCATTCTGGTCTGCCGCTGTCGGCCTCGAGGGCATTCTGGTCTGCCGCTGTCGGCCTCGAGGGCATTCTGGTCTGCCTCTGTCGGCCTCGAGGGCATTCTGGTTTGACGCTGTCGGCCTCGAGGGCATTCTGGTCTGCCTCTGTCGGCCTCGAGGGCATTCTGGTCTGCCTCTGTCGGCCTCGAGGGCATTCTCGAGGGCATTCTGGTCTGCCGCTGTCGGCCTCGAGGGCATTCTGGTCTGCCTCTGTCGGCCTCGAGGGCATTCTGGTCGGCCTCGAGGGCATTCTGGTCGGCCTCGAGGGCATTCTGGTCTGCCGCTGTCGGCCTCGAGGGCATTCTGGTCGGCCTCGAGGGCATTCTGGTCGGCCTCGAGGGCATTCTGGTCGGCCTCGAGGGCATTCTGGTCTGGTCGGCCTCGAGGGCATTCCGCGGTCGGCCTCGAGGGCATTCTGGTCGGCCTCGAGGGCATTCTGGTCGGCCTCGAGGGCATTCTGGTCGGCCTCGAGGGCATTCTGGTCGGCCTCGAGGGCATTCTGGTCGGCCTCGAGGGCATTCTGGTCTGCCGCTGTCGGCCTCGAGGGCATTCTGGTTTGACGCTTTCGGCCTCGAGGGCATTCTGGTTTGCCTCTTTCGGCCTCGAGGGCATTCTGGTCTGCCGCTGTCGGCCTCGAGGGCATTCTGGTCGGCCTCGAGGGCATTCTGGTCGGCCTCGGGGGCATTCTGGTCGGCCTCGGTCGGCCTCGAGGGCATTCTGGTCTGACGCTGTCGGCCTCGAGGCTGTGAATGATTGTGATTTAAAGTTCTCTCTGGCTCTGACGCTCCACGGTATGAGCAGATAGACTAGCTTTCTAGAGCAGCTGTCTGTAGCTATGATTCTTTCACACATTGTCCTCATAAGTTTTATCTGCATATTTAACTCTGATTTTAGGAATAGTTTTAGTAATGTTTCTCTTCCAGCTTCAATCCAGGCAGTACACTTAAATTCCCCACGTCTCTTCAAGGCTTTTTAATGAGGTGAAATTCAGAATTGTAATTTCAGTGTACTGCCTGGACTGACTGCTACAGACCTCAGTGTGTAGACGGCTTGTCTTTTAGTCCCCGTGTGCAGAGAGAGTCTGGTTGGCAGCTCCACTGTCATCCATCTATGGACGGTGGAGAAAGGGTACGAGGTTAAGATACCTGCCACTAAACTTATGGCCCTGCCCCAATTATTTACCCTTCTCCGGTTCTCCACTAACCCTCTTCCTAAGTGGCCACTCCCAGTCATGGATTTAAAGTTGTGTAACAGAAGTGAGTTTCCACTGGTTTTAATCCATGACAGGGCACACTGCAGGAGAACGTTGGTGAATTGGGATGAAGCTCATGCGTGAGTTTCCACTGTTTTTAAATCCACGGTAGAGGTTCCCCGTCGGGAGAGAGGGGGGTAGAGGTTCCCACGTCGGGAGAGAGGGGGTAGAGGTTTTCCACGTCTGGGGGGTAGTAGTAGAGGTTCCCACGTCTGGGGGGTAGAGGTGTTGGGACACCACATCTCTCAGCAAGTTGTACTGTAGGTGTTGTCCGTATTCCCGTCATTTCACACAGTGTCTCTCGTCATTTGCTGACGTTCCGTCAGGACGACGGTAACCCTGGACTTCAACGCTGTCGTCATGGAGACGGTGTGACTTCTTCTCTGTTCACCTCAGGATGATGATGATGATGATGTGTGCTGACTGGACAGGTGTGGAGCTCACTGATATATCAGGGTCATTTTAAGACCGTAAAAGCCACTCCATGGGTACTTGATGATTTAGTTTTTTTTTTGTAACTATGTTGCCTGGCTGATTTGACACAACGTTTGAACCTATAGTCATATCCGATCAACTCGTATGTGTTTTACAGTTGGAAATAGAACAACATGGTCGTTATTCAAACACTGAGATCTTAGTTTTAAGAAATATGGAGTGATTATGGTGGATGTTCAAATCTGCTGTGCTTTATGTGTGTATGTGTTTACAGACCGAAGACCTTTGTCGTCACACACTGTTTCATAACAGACAAATCCTCTGACCGTGCCGAGTGGAGAGAGAGTCATCCTGTCCAAATGACCTGAGAGACGTCCATGTCTTTTTCCAGCACCTCGTCACCACACAGGTACACAACTTTGTAATTACATTTGTAGAGGCCCAATCATTCGGTTCACTGCTGTTTTTAACAGACACTTGTTTATCCCACAGCTGGTGTAGTTTGGAGATGTTTATCAGCTAGCCTGGGTCCCAAATGGAACCCTCTTGCCTGTATATTTTTCTGACCCCAGGGCCCTGTGGTAGAACACACCGTTGAAGTCACCTTGATGAATTCAGCTCGACAGCGTTTCTGCTAGTCCCTTGTTCACCTCACTGTAATGGAATGTATCGGTCTTTATGCCAAAGTGTTCTTTTTCCTGTCAGTAGCCGGGGGCCCGAGTAGCCGGGGGCCGAAATAAAAGATCCCAGAAATGTTCCATGTGAACAAAAACCTTATTTCTATCAAATGTGGTGCACATGTTTTGTTTTGTTTACAACACTGTTAGTGAGCGTTTCTCCTTCGCCAAGATCATCCAGCCACCTGACATGTGTGGCATATCAATAAGCTCATTGAACAGCATGATCATTACACAGGTGCACCTTGTGCTGGGGACAATAAAAAGCCACTAAAACTCAAACTGTGTAGTTGTGTGACAACTAGGGTTTCAAAGAGTCTGAAACTTTCGGGTAAATTAAGCAAAATTCCCCATATTCATGAGCTTTAATTCATCAAAAAAAAGTTTACTTATAACAGTGATTCTTTGATGCTCACAGGCAATGTGTATTGGAAGAGATTTCTGAATTGTCTTCACCCAGCATACACCCCTCCAACCAGACATGCTTTATCTACTCATTTGCTGGACACAGAGTTCAAGTGAAGGTCAGGCAAATCTTAGAGAAAGCAGACTGTACTGCAATCATCCCTGATGGGTGGTCGAATGTTCTTGGCCAATTAATAATTAACTACATAATCTCCACCAGTATTCTACAAGAGCACCGACACAAGCGACAACAGAGTAGCCGGGCCGAGTAGCCGGGCCGAGTAGCCGGGCCGAGTAGCCGGGCCGAGTAGCCGGGCCGAGTAGCCCGTAGCAGGTGATGTCCATGAGGACCTGCGGGTGTGAATGAAACAGGCTTTTCTACACAGAAAACAGCTGTTGATTGACTCATTGTCGAAGCTTTAATCAAATCAATAGGCTTATATCAGTATTGTTAGTAATACCATTACCAGTATCATGAAATTAACTTTTATAACCTTCAATATATTCTTTTTTTTTTGGTGGACCAGAATCTATCTCCTCTATTGTGTCTGCAGTGATGATTAAACATCTTCATCAAATGTTTTCATAATTTATCTACAGATAATCTCCAAAGAGCAGAGGAGAAGCCTTACCGGTATGCAAATGAACGTCTCGCTCGCCGAAGAGATTCGTTTTCCGTTCACCTATAAAGAGCTGTTCGTTAGCGACGACCTCATCACTAGGCTGATGAGTCGTTTTGTTTTAGCCAACACTGGCTGGTCTCGACATGGGCTTCGAATCCTAGGAAAATTACAAACAAGGAATTTGGTTTATTTGCTTTCCGATGAGATACATGGTCCTATACCTACGTTGACTTATGAATGACAAAGGGACAAAGGAAGGTGACTTTATTCAGTCACTTCTACATCTTCTATAAACTTATCAAAGACTCCAGTCACCCAAGTCATAGAGTGTTTTCTCTGCTACCGCACGGCAAACGGTACCAGGACACCAAGTAGAGGGCCAAAAGGCTCCTTAACAGCTTCTTCCGCCAAGCAATAAGACAAAATGGCCACCCGGACTATTTACATTGACCCCCCTGTTTATCAATGCATAGTCGCTTCACCCCTACCTAGATGTACAAATTAACTCTACTTACCTGTGCCACCTGTATATAGCCTCATTTTATTTAAATTAAATGTTTTACTTTAGTTTTTCTTAACTTTATTTACTTTACAAGCCCTTAACCAGTTAAGTAAGCATTTCACTGTAATTTATACTTTGTAAGTAAATAAAGTTAAGTAAGCTGTAATTTATACACCTGTTGTATTTGCCACAAATAACATTTGATTCAAAACACGGGAAAGTAAATAAATGCCACAACATTTAATGAAGTGTAATTTCAACTCATTATGTTACATGGGATGTGTACATTCCCTCACAGGAGACGATGTAAGAAGCTCTTCTACAAACAGTAACATGGGTACTGAGAGGCGGGACAGACAGCGGACTGACCAACCAGCAGTGTCCCCTGTCATCGCTCGCTTTGTGACCGATCGCTAGATGCCCATCGTCCGTTCTAGAGGGAGAAGGCTAAACGGCACGTGTCAAAACTCATTCCGCCGAGCGTCTGCGGGTTTAAGCTCCTCGCTTGTACTTGATTAATTAATTAAGGTCACTAATTAGTAAGTGACTCCCCTCACTTGGTTGAGCTCTCAGATCTCAGGAAGTGTTGCTGTTACATTTAACATCATTTAAGTCATTTAGCAGACGCTCTTATCCAGAGCGACTTACAAATTGTTACAGTATTCTGTTGTGTGCATTCATTTGAATTCAATGGGTTTGTCTTGTGTTTTGAGTGAATCATGTCCTTCAGGCCATTGCTGACAAACCAGTCTTACTGCAGAACCTGTATTCAAGTGGTATAACACTGAACAAACAAAAAATATAAAAATATAAACGCAACATGTAAAGTGTGGGTTTCATGAGTTGAAATGAAATTTTCCATACACACAAATTGTTTACATCCCTGTTAGTGAGGATTTCTCCTTTGCCAAGATAATCCATACACCTGACAGGTGTGGCATATCAAGAAGCTGATTACACAAGTGCACCTTGTGCTGGGGGACAATAAAAGGCCATGCTAAAATATGCAGTATTGTCACACAACACAGATGCCACAGATGTTTTGAGGGAATGTGTAATTTACGTGCTGACTGCAGGAATGTACACCAGAGCTGTTGCCAGAGAACTTCATGTTCATTTATCTACCGATCTCGTTTTTGAGAATGTGGCATTAAGTCCAACCAGCCTCACAACCGCATGCCATGTGTAAACCACGTCCACCACATCCGGCTTCTTCACCTGAGGGATCGTCTGACACCCGGACAGCTAATGACTGGGTTTGAACATCCAAATCATTTCTGCACCAACTGTCAAAAAACTGTCTCGGGGAAGTTCATCTACATGCTAATTGTCCTCACCGGGGTCTTGACCTGACTGCAGTTCGCCGTCGTAACCGACTTCAGTGGGCAAATGCTCACCTTCGATGGCCACTGGCACGCTGGAGAAGTGTGCTCTTCACGGATGAATCACGGTTTTCAACTGTACCAGGCAGATGGCAGCCACCGTGGATAGCGTCGTGTGGGCGAGTCGTTTCCTGAACAGAGTTCCCCATGGTGGGGTTATGGGCAGGTATAAGCTACGGACAACGAACACAATTGCGTTTTTATTGATTTAGCAGTTTGAATGCACAGAGATACTGTGACGAGATCCTGAGACCCATTGTTGTATCATTCCTCCTCCATCACCCCGTGGGGCAGTGCATTATCATGCTGAAACATGTCACAAGTTTGATTTGAATAGGGCCTGCTACTGTAGCAGTAACCATGCACATGTCACAAGGATCTGTACACAATTCCTGGAAGCTGAAAATGTCCCAGTTCTTCCATGGCCTGCCTACTCACCAGATATGTCACCCCACTGAGCATGTTTGGGATGCTCTGGATCGTTGTGTACAACAGCATGTTCCAGTTCCCGCCACTATCCAGTAACTAAACACAGCCATTGAAGAGGAGTGGGACAACATTCCACAATCAACAGCCTGATCAACTCGATGTGAAGGAGATGTCACACTGCATGAGGCGAATTGTGTTCACACCAGATACGGACTGGTTTCTGTTTCGTGTATATCTGTATTCCCAGTCATGTGAAATCCATAGATTAGAGCCTCATGAATTTATCTCAAATGGACTCATTTCCTTTTTGTAACTCAGTAAAATCGTTGCCGTTGTTACGTTTTCATATCGTTGTGTAAACTAGTAAAAGGTTCAATTAGAAAACGAATACCTTTTGAACCCAGGGCTGTCTGTTTCACTGTGATGATCAACACTGATGGAATACAGTATGTACAGGTAAACAGTATGTACAGGTAAACTGTATGTACAGGTAAACTCTCTCTGCCCGTAAATGATAAACGCGACATCTGTCTTTCTGTAATGTCTGGCTCTCCAGGTGGTAGAGAGAGAGGCTGTGTCAGAGACCCACCTTTTGGCCCTGCTCAGCCCCAAAGACCGCCTTGGGACACCTGCTTGTCTAGCTCACTCCGGCTGCACCACACCCAGAATAGACTAGCCATGTCTGCTGCTGGTAAGGACAGGAGTTGGTGAGGTTGTTGTACATTTTGTCTAAGAGATGAGTTGTTAATATCCAGTACAGCCCCCCCCCCACACACACAGTGCATTCAGGAAGTATTCAGACCCCTGGATGTTTTTCCACATTTGGTTACCTTACAGACTTGTACTTAAATTGTTTTTTTCCCTCATCAATCTCTACACAATACCCCCTAATGACATCGCAATACCCCCTAATGACATCGCAATACCCCCTAATGACATCGCAATACCCCCTAATGACATCGCAATACCCCCTAATGACATCGCAATACCCCCTAATGACATCGCAATACCCCCTAATGACATCACTAAAATATTACATTTCCTTAAGTATTCAGTCCCTTTACTCAGTACTTTGTTGAAGTGCCTTTGGCAGCGATTACAGCATCAGGTCTTCTTGGGTATGACGCTACAAGCTTGGCACACCTGTATTTGGGAGTTTCTCCCATTCTTCTCTGCAGATCCTCTCAAGCTCTGTCAGGTTGGATGGGGATTCGTTGCTGCACAGCTATTTTCAGGTCTCTCCAGAGATGTTCGATCGGGTTCAAATCCGGGTGTGTGGCTGTGTGCTTAGGGTCGTTGTCCTGGAATGAAGGTGAACCTTCACCCCAGTCTGAGGTCCTGAGTGCACTGAAACAGGTGTTCATCAAGGATCTCTCTGTACTTTGCTCCGTTCATCTTTGCCTCCATCCTGACTAGTCTCCCAGTCCCTACTGCTGAAAAACATCCCCACAACATGATGCTGCCACCACCATGCTTCACCGTAGGGATGATGCCAGGTTTCCTCATGATATGACCCTTCTCATTAAGGCCAAAGAGTTCAATCTTGGTTTCATCAGACCAGAACCTTGTTTATCATTGTCAGAGTCCTTTAGGTGCCTTTTGGCAAAATCCAAGCAGGCTGTCATGTGCCTTTTACTGAGGAGTGACTTCCGTCTGGCCACTCTACCATAAAGGCCTGATTGGTGGAGTGCTGCAGAGATGGCTGTCCTTCTGGAAGGTTCTCCCATCTCCACAGAGGAACTCTGGAGCTCGGTCAAAGCTTCCATTTAAGAATGACGGAGGCCACTGTGTTCTTTGGGGACCTTCAATGCTGCAGAATGTTTTGGTACCCTTCCCCAGATCTGTGCCTCGACACAATCCTGTCTTGGAGCTCTACTGACAATTCTTTCGACGTCATGGCTTGGGTTTTTTTCTCTGACATGCACTGTCAACTGTGTGACCTTATATAGACAGGTGTGTGCCTTTCCAAATCACGTCCAATCAATTGAATTTACCACCGATGGACTCCAATCAAGTTGGAGAAACATCTCAAGGATGATCAATAGAAACAGGATGCACAATTTCAAATCTCATAGCAAAGGGTCTGAATACTAATGTATATACGGTACTTCTGTTTTTCATTTTGTATAAATTTGCAAAAAATGTCTACCCCTGTTTTCAGTTTGTCATTAATGGGGGTTTGTGCATAGATTGACTACAGTGCCTTGCGAAAGTATTCGGCTCCCTTGAACTTTGCGACCTTTTGCCACATTTCAGGCTTCAAACATAAAGATATAAAACTGTATTTTTTGTGAAGAATCAACAAGTGGGACACAATCATGAAGTGGAACGACATTTATTGAATATTTCAAACTTTTTTAACAAATCAAAAACTGAAAAATTGGACGTGCAAAATTATTCAGCCCCTTTACTTTCAGTGCAGCAAACTCTCTCCAGAAGTTCAGTGAGGATCTCTGAATGATCCAATGTTGACCTAAATGACTAATAATGATAAATACAATCCACCTGTGTGTAATCAAGTCTCCGTATAAATGCACCTGCACTGTGATAGTCTCAGAGGTCCGTTAAAAGCGCAGAGAGCATCATGAAGAACAAGGAACACACCAGGCAGGTCCGAGATACTGTTGTGAAGAAGTTTAAAGCAGGATTTGGATACAAAAAGATTTCCCAAGCTTTAAACATCCCAAGGAGCACTGTGCAAGCGATAATATTGAAATGGAAGGAGTATCAGACCACTGCAAATCTACCAAGACCTGGCCGTCCCTCTAAACTTTCAGCTCATATAAGGAGAAGACTGATCCGAGATGCAGCCAAGAGGCCCATGATCACTCTGGATGAACTGCAGAGATCTACAGCTGAGGTGGGAGACTCTGTCCATAGGACAACAATCAGTCGTATATTGCACAAATCTGGCCTTTATGGAAGAGTGGCAAGAAGAAAGACATTTCTTAAAGATATCCATAAAAAGTGTCGTTTAAAGTTTGCCACAAGCCACCTGGGAGACACACCAAACATGTGGAAGAAGGTGCTCTGGTCAGATGAAACCAAAATTGAACTTTTTGGCAACAATGCAAAACGTTATGTTTGGTGTAAAAGCAACACAGCTCATCACCCTGAACACACCATCCCCACTGTCAAACATGGTGGTGGCAGCATCATGGTTTGGGCCTGCTTTTCTTCAGCAGGGACAGGGAAGATGGTTCAAATTAATGGGAAGATGGATGGAGCCAAATACAGGACCATTCTGGAAGAAAACCTGATGGAGTCTGCAAAAGACCTGAGACTGGGACGGAGATTTGTCTTCCAACAAGACAATGATCCAAAACATAAAGCAAAATCTACAATGGAATGGTTCAAAAATAAACATATCCAGGTGTTAGAATGGCCAAGTCAAAGTCCAGACCTGAATCCAATCGAGAATCTGTGGAAAGAACTGAAAACTGCTGTTCACAAATGCTCTCCATCCAACCTCACTGAGCTCGAGCTGTTTTGCAAGGAGGAATGGGAAGCGACTTACAGCTGTAATCGCAGCAAAAGGTGGCGCTACAAAGTATTAACTTAAGGGGGCTGAATAATTTTGCACGCCCAATTCTTCAGTTTTTGATTTGTTAAAAAAGTTTGAAATATCCAATAAATGTCGTTCCACTTCATGATTGTGTCCCACTTGTTGTTGATTCTTCACAAAAAAATACAGTTTTATATATTTATGTTTGAAGCCTGAAATGTGGCAAAAGGTCGCAAAGTTCAAGGGGGCCGAATACTTTCGCAAGGCACTGTAGGTAATGTTTAAGACACTTTATAATAAGGCTTTAACGTAATAAAATGTTGGAAAAGTGAAGTGGTCTGAATACTTTTCCAAATGCACATTACAGACGAGAGGCTGGAAGCAACACATTGTTCCCAAATTATGTCTGTCTATGTTTATGGGATGTTACCGTTTATGGGATGTTACTGTTCACTTGTCCCAAAGGATGTTATGTTAAATATGTCCATCTGCCCTTGAGCAAGACGCTTAACCATAATGTGCTCCGGGGCGCCGTACTACTATGTCTGACCCTGTACAACAACACCTATCATACTACTATGACTGACCCTGTACAACAACACCTATCATACTACTATGACTGACCCTGTAAAACAACACCTTGCACTGCACCTATCATACTACTATGACTGACCCTGTAAAACAACACATTGCACTGCACCTATCATACTACTATGACTGACCCTGTACAACAACACCTATCATACTACTATGACTGAACCTGTAAAACAACACCTATCATACTACAATGACTGACCCTGTAAAACAACACCTATCGTACTACTATGACTGACCCTGTAAAACAACACCTATCATACTACTATGACCCTGTACAACAACACCTATCATACTACTATGTCTGACCCTGTAAAACAACACCTATCATACTACTATGACTGACCCTGTAAAACAACACCTATCATACTACTATGACTGACCCTGTACAACAACACCTATCATACTACTATGACTGACCCTGTAAAACAACACCTATCATACTACTATGACTGACCCTGTACAACAACACCTATCATACTACTATGACTGACCCTGTAAAACAACACCTATCATACTACTATGACTGACCCTGTAAAACAACACCTATCGTACTGCTGTGACTGACCCTGTACAACAACACTCATCGTACCGCTGTGACTGACCCTGTAAAACGACACCTATCGTACTACTATAACTGACCCTGTACAACAACACCTATCGTACTACTATGACTGAACCTGTAAAACAACACCTATCATACTACTATGACTGACCCTGTACAACAACACCTATCATACTACTATGACTGACCCTGTACAACAACACATTGCACTGCACCTATCATACTACTATGACTGACCCTGTACAACAACACCTATCATACTACTATGACTGAACCTGTAAAACAACACCTATCATACTACTATGACTGACCCTGTAAAACAACACCTATCGTACTGCTGTGACTGACCCTGTACAACAACACCTATCGTACTGCTGTGACTGACCCTGTACAACAACACTCATTGTACCGCTGTGACTGACCCTGTACAACAACACTCATCGTACCGCTGTGACTGACCCTGTACAACAACACTCATCGTAACGCTGTGACTGACCCTGTAAAACGACACCTATCGTACTACTATGACTGACCCTGTACAACAGCACCTATCGTACTACTATAACTGACCCTGTACAACAACACCTATCGTACTACTATGACTGACCCTGTAAAACAACACCTATCGTACTACTATGACTGACCCTGTACAACAGCACCTATCGTACTACTATAACTGACCCTGTACAACAACACCTATCGTACTACTATAACTGACCCTGTACAACAACACCTATCGTACTACTATGACTGACCCTGTACAACAACACCTATCGTACTACTATGACTGACCCTGTACAACAACACTCATCGTACCGCTGTGACTGACCCTGTACAACAACACTCATCGTACCGCTGTGACTGACCCTGTAAAACAACACCTATCGTACTACTATGACTGACCCTGTACAACAACACCATCGTACCGCTGTGACTGACCCTGTACAACAACACTCATCGTACCGCTGTGACTGACCCTGTAAAACGACACCTATCGTACTACTATGACTGACCCTGTACAACAACACCTATCGTACTACTATGACTGACCCTGTACCTCCAGTGTCGGTGACATGTTTTGTGAGATGTCTGGAGAAGGTACTTCAGTTTTAATTCTCATTTAGCACATTAAAATCCAATTTTTAGGTATCTGTTCCAAAATGTAGGTGTTTTGGACTTTTAATGTAAATTTCCTTTCTTTCTTTCTTACCCAGACTGCACTACAAATGTCCCAATTGGTGGAAAAATGTAAGATCATTATTCAGCTGATCACTGCTTTACGCTCATTGGGGAACGTGGTAGTCTTGCACAGCCTAGTTGAATGCACTGACGAAGTCTCTGTGGTTAAAAAAAAAAGTGTCTGGTAAATGACCCAAATATATAAATTTTAACTTTTTGATTTTGATTTGAAGGTGGAGACCAATAGGTCGATACATCTATCAGGCAGTTTCACCAATCAGACGTGGACAGAGCGCCTCTCTTATCTCCGGTTGGTCGGCAGAGACCGTTTGGCCACAAACGGCTACGACACCAAGTGGGATGCGCCGTTTGACCCGGGGACAGCGAGGGTTACCACACCTACACCACAGAAACAGACCAGGATCTCCCAGCCCACTATACATCATAGGAGTTCAGTTGTCCCAGCCCACTATACATCATAGGAGTTCAGTTGTCCCAGCCCACTATACATCATAGGAGTTCAGTTGTCCCAGCCCACTATACATCATAGGAGTTCAGTTGTCCCAGCCCACTATACATCATAGGAGTTCAGTTGTCCCAGCCCACTATACATCATAGGAGTTCAGTTGTCCCAGCCCACTATACATCATAGGAGTTCAGTTGTCCCAGCCCACTATACATCATAGGAGTTCAGTTGTCCCAGCCCACTATACATCATAGGAGTTCAGTTGTCCCAGCCCACTATACATCATAGGAGTTCAGTTGTCCCAGCCCACTATACATCATAGGAGTTCAGTTGTCCCAGCCCACTATACATCATAGGAGTTCAGTTGTCCCAGCCCACTATACATCATAGGAGTTCAGTTGTCCCAGCCCACTATACATCATAGGAGTTCAGTTGTCCCAGCCCACTATACATCATAGGAGTTCAGTTGTCCCAGCCCACTATACATCATAGGAGTTCAGTTGTCCCAGCCCACTATACATCATAGGAGTTCAGTTGTCCCAGCCCACTATACATCATAAGAGTTCAGTTGTCCCAGCCCACTATACATCATAGGAGTTCAGTTGTCCCAGCCCACTATACATCATAGGAGTTCAGTTGTCCCAGCCCACTATACATCATAGGAGTTCAGTTATCCCAGCCCACTATACATCATCGGGAACTTAGTTTAGTAGTTCACAGTCCACTATACCAGCTGAGTAGTTTCCTCCCCCAGCCCACTACCAGCCCGGTAGGAGATGGCTCTGACAGCCCACTATACATCATCGGGAACGTAGTTTAGTATTTCACAGCCCACTATACCAGCTGAGTAGTTTCCTCCCCCAGCCCACTACCAGCCCGGTAGGTGATGGCTCTGACAGCCCACTATACATCATCGGGAACTTAGTTTAGTAGTTCACAGTCCACTATACCAGCTGAGCAGTTTCCTCCCCCAGCCCACTACCAGCCCGGTAGGAGATGGCTCTGACAGCCCACTACACCTCCATAGGCCACTCAGTAGTAGTTCACAACCCCCCCCCAGTCCCTTTTTACACCCCAGTAGTTCACAGCTAACTATACCCAACAAGCAGGCCAGTAGTTGCCTCTCCCAGCCCACTACATTACACAAGCAGTTAACTAGTTCCAAACCCTACACCGTTAGTAGTCTATCGCCCTTGACAACGGAAGGTTTGGACTCTAACCTCAGCGGTCATTTTGAGAACTGTGGTGGCAGCTTAGAAGAGGCCTCAGGATTATTTTTGGGGGGGATCTTTAGGAACCTGTGGAGGCTTCAATGACAGCAGCTATAGTCCTCTCAGCTCTCCTCCATCGCTGCCTCCACAGAGGAGCTATCCTTCATAAAGTCCTCACAACCTAAACGGAAGAAGTCTGGCATGGGTCTCTGACCTCAGTATTGATGGATGCAGCCTCACCTCAAACTGGTCCTTTTCAAACCAGATGATGGATAAAACTATGGCAAGTTCTCTAACTTTTGATTTGGTTGAGTGATTTCATGTAAATGTGGGTTTTTTTTGTGCCAGGACTAGAAATCAAGAGCTAGCTTCACTAAATTAATCTTATTTTTCATCTTGTGTTCAATGTTGTTTTCTCTGACTGAAGCAGAATGAGTTGGTTGACCAACTGAGGTCATGTGCCAGGAAAGCATGGTTTTATTTTTGTAAAGAAAATGTATTGCCCCAGGGCGTCCTTTTTGCCAGTCACTGTTCATATAGACGAGGCCAATACAGGTGTAACCTAACTAAATCATAAACGTAATGTACTATCTCTGATGGGCAACATTAAGAGAAGACTAAATAGTGATTTCAAAATAGTATTTTAATGTTTTGTCATAGCTCACAGGCAAAAAAAAATAAGTTCATATCTACAAAGGTACTATTCACAATGCTTTTTTTTTTTTTACATTTTTACAAATTTACATTTTTTTTTTTAACAGTTTTGTACATTCATGACATCATATACATACAATCAAAATAATTTAAGAACCTACAGCCAACAAATTGGCACATTAAAGTTTAACAAGATCAGTCACACACACTCTTAATAGAAACAGACTTTGGCTTTTACAGTTTAACACTAACCAGCCAACTCGTTATACAGAAACTGGCCAAAGTAAGTTTTTAACCAGGTTAATGTGAGACAAATCCAGCCACTTCAGAGAAGTGTTTCCACCAAATGGCAACTTATTTCCCTTTCTAGTGCACTACTTCTGACCAGGACACACAGGGCTCTGGTCAAAAGTAGTGCACTATAGAGGGTGCCATTTGGGACAGATATATATATATAGTGGCTGGAATGTGAGACAAATCCAAACATGCGCCACACTACAGAAATGTAATTTAGCTGCCTGTCTTCAGGATTGTGCAAACTCAAATGTCTATGTTTTGTTGTTAGCTTAAAAAATATGCTGTATATTGATTGGTTTTCTGTAATGACCCACACTGGTAGCCCCTATAGAAGGCTAACAAATATTTACTACGGTATATAGAGAAGCTATTTTCTGGTTCGTATTCACTATGAACAAAATAGGCCGTCACAGGGAGCGACAAGCCTGAACGTGCCCAATGACCGCTTGTTTAACTGTTGTAAAACTTTTAGCTACGTTTTGAATTAAATGAGCATGGACCCCCGCATTAGAAAAGGTGGTTATGTAACCCAGGCACAGTGGCTCCCTCAAGAGGGCTTTGGTCTAGGAGGTATTTGTTGTGGGGTTTTTAGCAGAGGAAGTTTTGAGGGAAGTAAGGCCCCTCCGCGTCAGAGCCCAGGGAACTGCTCAGGCTCTCCTCCCCAGAACTCATGTCTTCACATGAGTCTTCACTGGAAAAACAAGAAGAAAAACAGTTAATTCACAATATTCCTTAGTTAGTCTTTAATCCTGTTTGCAGTTATCCAATGTAATTTCATCCTTTTTATTAATTGTTTGACTACAAGGCCCATCCCAAGTCTTGTATGTGGAGCTTTAGCTGGTTGTGTAATGTTGTGGTTGAGCTGTTATGGGAACTATTGTTGCTAGGTAGGAGTAGGACATGACAGAAGTCACTTAAAACACTCAGACATTAAGTATGTGATACGAGATCGAGCCGAGGATGGGCCTCTTCTGATAGGCTAACTGACGCAACCAGTAGGGCTATGACGTGGCTGATGGTATGGAACCCCCCCAATACAAGTCATGGGAATAATATAACAACTGAAACCAGACAGTAGGAGTGGTCAACCTCTGAACGAAACACTGGAGAGGGTGGGGCTTAAATGTGTGTGTGTGGCTGGAGATTTCCCTACTTCTGTTATTCAGGGGATTTTCCATACTTCTTCCCCGTTGTCGTATAGTAGACTTGTTTGACTGCCTTCTAACAGAATGTAGGTATGGTAGAATGTTTTTGATACTTATGTTTCTCTTTCTCTACAGACATATATTCCTGTATACCTTTCACCCTGATCCCAGCAGTCCTCAGGAATGGTTGGCAGTTCAGGGACGCTGTAGTAGCTGGTGTGAAGATTCTGAGCTGTCCTTCTCGACACGATCCAGACAAGCTTTTTATTGTTGGGTTTGCTACATTCGGGAGAAGAGTAGTCGGACATACACTTGGCCACTAGTCCCTTCCAGTGTAGCAGCTCAACGTCGGTGATCTGTAAAAGACGAGCAGGGCATCATAACATTGGACACCGGGTTACATAATAGACTGGGTCAGCAGAAACCCTTTTGGGATGGATCCCAGGCGTTGTAAAAGGATAGCAGCCGGGAACATGAGGCCGGGGAATGTGAAAGCTTTTATTTTTTAATATCTTTCCGTAACCGTGCCAGTTGTCATGTGAAACCTTTTGGACTAGGGTTGTAGGGCATACAATATTCAGAGATGGTTCCAGGGGGAAAAATAGGTTTCTTTTGTGTACGATTTTGACAGTTAACACCGGGTTACTGCTGTTTTAAAACAAAGGATTACATCCATGCAATAAAGCTTCAAGGATGTTCTAACAAGTGTATACTGTGTTTACCTTGAGATGTCTTTGAACATGATGTGCTATTTGTAACATATCAACAGACTGCATGGCTTCAATCTCCTGAGTGAGGAGTGACAGGGCCAAGACTGACGGCTGGAAGAGAAGAGAAATGCATCAAGTTAGACTGCAGCTGCCAAGAGGTCTCCTGAAACATGTAACATCTCATGGAGTCTCTGGGGTAAATCGTTACTTTAGCTTTGGAGAACGCGATCCGGCAGAGACAGGCTTTGAGCTGGACCTCTAGTATGTCGAGATTCAGGGCCTCCTTCCTGTAAAGGTTAAATTACATATTAGAACCAATCAGGGTGTCAGGGCTATCGGTTACATAATTGAATTTGTTATGGTGGAATGGACACCATGTTGATCATGTCCAGTGAGAATAGTTAAAACCATCGTCCTACTTCCAGTCAGGACTATAATAAGTACATGTCTATTTTTTTCCCCCCTTTATTTAACTAGGGCAAGTCAGTTAAGAACAAATTCTTATTTTCAATGGACGGCCTACCGGGGAACAGTGGGTTAACTGCCTGTTCAGGGGCAGAACGACAGCTCGGGGTTTGAACTTGCAACCTTCCGGTTACTAGTCCAACGCTCTAACCACTAGGCTACCCTACCGCCCCAGTTGTCCAAGTTAATTATGTCACACTATTGTTGATTGCTCGGTGAATTGTAATATATTTTTTATAATGGGTTCTTACAGGTCTGAGGTATGGGCGCTTGTGATTCCGTGGTATAGGTGCAAAAACGTTAAGGCTGTGATGGTTTTGAGTTGGAAGTTGAGTTTCTCTGAAATGATCTTCTCCATGCGAGTGAGGTCCGAGACCGTAAACTTGCACTGGCTGATACGAAGAAGCTCATTGGTGGAAGACAAGTTACAATCCTCTTCGACTGCTTTGGCTGCGATGTGGAGGCAGCTGATGCCAACGCAAGCTAGATATTTGGGTTGGACCTGAAGAGGAGAGACGCACAAAAGCTTGGAATTAGTGGAAATGGGGACAGGCTATTACTCACAGCAATTCCCTTTTTATTTGTAGTTTGTCTAAGGACATTATCTCTTTGTCATCAAAAGAAATGTATAACACGTGTCAACCTTGTTGCTAATTAGCTGTAAAGTATGTTGAAATTACTAAAAAAAAATGTGCTCTTGATTGGGTCTTCATCTTACCTTCATCGTGGCCAGGAATCGATCCAACAGGTTGACTGCCAGAACGAAAGTCTGTGTACTGTACCCAAAGAAACTAGTCAGGCTCCAGAGGTCCTCCACTTTGGTGTCCCTACATTTAGCTGATATTCCCCTGCTGTCATTCTGTAATTAATAAGATCAAGATAAAATATTATTTCCTTACAGTATGCAACAGTAAGATTTTAGGCATTTACCATGTGTATTAGTGTAAGGCGTTATGGACCAATTTGTTTAATGTTTAGGGATTCATATCGATCATGTGAACAACATTTATATTTAGCTACTGTACTGCAGACTACCTCTCCAGTCGATTCGATTAAGCGGAGTCCTGTTTCCTTCGGAAGATAATTCCTCTCCTGTTCAAAATTGGCTATCAACTCCCTCATAAGTTTCACAGTTTCCATGTCTGGACTCGGTTACAGCAATCGGAATGTCTTTCTCTGTGAAAAAAAAAACAAGACGGGAGTGTGATGTTAGTAAATATTTGTCCGCCCTACATTTGTTCACCCGGTCAAGGTTTGCCTCAGCTGGGATTCGGTGTCAGATTTCTTAGGTTAACGCCTACTTAATCATAACACAACACGAATCTAATTGTGGATTTCTCAGTGTAAAATCGTAAACATGATCACAAATTTCGTGAGATACTCAAGACATTTACATCAAAAACAAGCTTGAATCCATTAGCTGTGCTTCAAATCGTCGACGGGAAGGGGGTCGGAGTCTTGGTATTGCCTAGGAAGCAGTGCCTTAGCTGGCAATAGTTGCGATTTTTTTTTTTCATTTCAGTTAACACTTCACATCAAATGTGTCATTTTAAAATTGACTACAAGGCTGATGATTTAAAAGCCGATTTGTTTGAGTAAAAAAAATAATGGTTGAGCGAAGAGCTGTGCGAGTCAACGTTAGAGACGATAAATAAAGACACCATACTGTAACGTTAACTTGCAAACGGTAAATAAAAATGTCGAAGTAAGATGCCAATTTCCTCGACAAGCATGAAAGGCAAGACCAAACAGATTAGTATAGTTTTAAAATCATAAGCTTGATATAAACAATGTTACGTTAATCCTCCAGGAAGCTATTTATTTTTTACTGTAATGGATAATAAAATAAGGTTTTACAACACCCAGTAATATTCACAATTACTTCCATTTATTCAATTTCCTTGCATCTGCAATGTGAAAACTGTATATAATTACCTGTAATGTTAGTTATATCGACATTTTCTACGGTCCTAACCTCTTCTGTTTGTTCCTCTTTACTGTCTCTAGTCTTTCTTTTTGTTGTTGAGAGTTTCCGCACCCAGAAACTGACGTCAATGCCACGGTAGCCAATCACGTACGGTATCCATCTTGGCATGATTTATCGAGAAAGGTCTGCCTTCTTTTGTGGCTTTACTACTATAAAGTATTGATTTTAATTATTCAATTCAAGAGTTGATAGTCCTACACAAATCAGTGCTGTATTATTTAACGTTTTGTTAAACGTTTCTTATGGTTTAAAAAAAAAGAGAGTTTAGTATGCTGTGTTCTAGCTCGATACTGACAATTCCACGGGCCAATCATCTTTCTCTTTCTTTTGCCCGTTCAAATAGTCCGCCCAAAATTCTTCAGTTCTATTGGATGCCTGGACAAACCCTTTTACTGACGAGTGATTTGAAATAATTAACACAGATTGTACATAGGGCATAACATTTTTAACTACCAGATTGTTTTTTCTGGTCCAGTTGTCAACAGAGTATTTGGACATTGGTTCAGCGTTGACTAGGGGAATTTATCAGAATACTGTTATAGTCAAGACAATGTATTTATTTATTTCATTTTTTTTAACCATGTAAGCTAGTTGAGAACAAGTTCTCTTTTACAACTGCGACCTGGCCAAGATAAATTGGAAATGTATTTCTGTTCCTGCACATCACACAATAACCTGGTTTTATCTGTGTCGATCGGCGCAACACAGATGGATAGGCCAACGAGTGATATGCTTCAGTGAGGTTGGCTTCTTAGCGTTCATAGCAATGGTTATCAACTGTAACGCAGAAATGTAACATAAGTCACAGAAAATAGATGTGGTGGCAGCTGCAGAGAATTATATATATTTTTATTTAACTAGGAAAATTCACATTTTCAATGGCGGCCTACCCCGGCCAAACCCTAATCCGGACGACGCTGGGCCAATTGTGCTCTGCCCTATGGGACTCCCAATCACGGCCGGATGTGATACAGCCTGGAATCCAACCAGGGTCTGTAGTGACTCCTCTAGCACTGAGATGCAGTGCCTTAGACCACTGCGCCACTTGAGGGGCCCTGAGTATACTCTGGAGTATACGAGATTTGGGATCGGTTGAGGGTAACCAGAAGTGGTCTTGTGATAATTGTTTGTGGGGCTGGGGATCAGAAATGTTCCTTGCGAGAGAGGCAGGTTCCGGTTTCCAGGGTTAGAGGAGTACAGAAGTTGTCATATGCTGAGGCAGTGAAGAAAGTAGAGGAAGATGGGTCAAGCGGGAGGGATCCTGAGAGGAGTGGTGTGAGTAGTAAATTTGTACCAGTACAGATGGATAGGCCAACAAGTGATATATTGGATTTTTGGCATTTATATCAATGGTTATCAACTGTACTGCAGGGATGGAATGTATATCGCAGAAAATAGAGGTTGTGGTGGCAGCTGAAGAGAGGAATTTGGGTGTGCGAGATTTAACGTAAGAAGCATTTACGTGGTGTCGCATCCTTTCAGGCTGTTGGCCTGAAAGTAGGACTAAATTGATTTTAAATACTGGAGTATTTATTTATTTACTTATGTATTGTTTTGTGTGAGTGTAGTGTTAGATGGTAGGATATTTTGTTTTATTTATTTACCTATTCAATCAATTCCAGTCTAGGAGGTGGCGGTAATGCAACATTTATTGGATGCCAACCGCTTTTTTAACCTCATCGAAGAAGAAGAAGCAGGCTGGTGAGCGGAAGGGGCGATTTCTCTTTCTCAAGAGTCCACAGTCCTTTTCGGATGTGTTAGACATATGTCTATTCCGTTCAATGTTTTTTCTTATATACATTTCATTTGGAAGACCCCCAATTTCTCCCCGAAATAAAACACAACATGGAATCAAAGATGGAGTAACTCAAGACTCTATTTACCTCCAATTTAATGGACCGGATGATTTCCAAGTCAAACTGTGATTCCCACAGCTTTGCAGGGGAGGTAAGCTAATCATAGCTAGCTAACTAGCATAAAATAGTTGTGTATGTGTGTGTGTGTGTGTGTGTGTATATATATATATATATATATATAAAATAGTTAGCTATTTCTAGCCATAACTTCCATGTATTCACTAAAACGATATATTGGATAATGGACGGTGTCTATTAATGAAACGTTGTTTTATTAGCTAGCTAACGTTTACAATCGGCTAGTGTTCGTTACTGTTCTCGTTAGGTCGGTAGCTTGCTAACTAGCTAATACGTCAGCTACTGTAACTGGCTTACAAACGTTAGCATAACTAGCTAGTGTAATCGAGTTGATGTTGTGCACCGTAATATTAGCCTAGATCTTACTATACGGGTGAAAGATTGTTAGATATGTCAGTTTACTAGTTATATAGAAAACAAACTAACGCTTCTGGCTTGCTAAATTCTCGAGACGAGATAATGCCTCATCACTGTTGTCACTAAAGATGAGTGTTTCACTAGTTGGGACAATGAATAGCCAAGGTTAAGTTGGTTTTATATTCGGACATTCAAGAGACTGGCCGAAATCCATTTTAAAATGGTAAAAAATCAATAACTAATGAATTGATTGTTACAGAAACATAAAAATAAATATGGTTTATTCTATAAATGTTTAGCATACTTTAACCTTAAAAAAAAATCAGATTTGTTGGAAATACATAAAATCTTTGAAATGCAATTTTAAAGCTGTATAAATCAATAACTAATTCACTGTCAAAGAAACATCAAACTAGGTGTGATTTATTCTATAAATGTCTAGCATACTTTTACAACTTTTTTGTTTTGACGAAAAATTCCAGTTTTGATTTGATAGAGGGCATGTAGTCCATCTAGAAGGCATGTGGTCAAAGTTCTAATGAGTCTGTTATAACCTATTAGAAGGGGCCCGGCAGAAAATTCTGCATTTTCAGTCATATTAAATTAGAATACAGGAAAAAACTATGTGATTAAGGGGGTCAGGCTTGACTAACAAAGAAGATGGGTGGATGGATCAAGACAACCAAGAGGATCAACATGGACAAGATACCAGAGGGTGGATAACAGGTTGTGGGAAGGGGGCATTGCACAGACTGGGAGAACACTGTAGTATGCAACTGTGAGGGAAAGATTTTATCTTTGAAGCACTACCTTGCACTACTATGTGTTCCACAAAGTGTCTTTAAATGTGTCAACAATGTGTCTTTTTTTTCTGCCAGTCTTCAGTGTGACGCTAGACTGCACAATGTGTGCTTTGCATCATCCAGAGAAATGGTCATCTGACCAACTGGGTTTGTCTTTGTGTACTATAACAGTAGCCTATGAAAACTCATGTCGTTTCATCCTTCCAAGACATTTAGAAGTATAAAACTTTGTCTTGAAACTTTTTTTGTAATCAGGGTTATCCTTGTTCTAATGCTCTATCGTTATTCTATTTGATGAGAGATACAAGATACATACTATGACAGAAATTCGCTGTAATAGGTACGTACACATGTATCTGGCACAAGTGACGATTAAACTGATTTGAATTTCAAAGACTGACGAATGACTGACGACATTGTATCAACGCATGTTTTTTTTGTGCAAATGTATGCCTTTTTATTTCTATACGATTTATATTGCCTGAATACTCAATGATGATTAACACCTCAGTTATGTGTGCTTCTGTCAGGGTTGTGGTTAAATGCATGTCATTTAAAGTCAATTTAGCGATTTGAACAACAAAAAAATTCAATTCAATTTTAAAATGTCTCCTAATTGCAAAAGCATGTAACAGAATCGGGGTATTCCAGAACT
This sequence comes from Oncorhynchus nerka, assembly GCF_034236695.1. Classification (NCBI taxonomy): domain Eukaryota; kingdom Metazoa; phylum Chordata; class Actinopteri; order Salmoniformes; family Salmonidae; genus Oncorhynchus; species Oncorhynchus nerka. Next base: position 7,771,936 of record NC_088399.1, read on the forward strand.
GTAATTTACATGTAAATAAACCATGAACGCTGTGTCCTAGAGGTGGTACCATTCAGCTTGTCTGGGAATGACACGGAAGGACTTCAACGAAGCCAAAATAGAAAATGATTGGAAGGGGCCTCTCTGCTGTTAAGTTAGAGACTTATAAATAAATGACTGTTGTGCCATGTAACTGCTTTAAAATGTGGAAGTGCTGCACAAAAATTGCAAATATTGATTTGGCATACAATTTAAGATAAATTGTGCAACTTTATGTAAACATTGTCTTACTTAATTTCAAGTGCAATTTGTTGTATATTAACATTTCTTTAAAGTTTATTGGAAATAAATGCTTTTTCACTTTTTTTCTGAGACAATCAGTGAAAACGTTATTGATTTTATATAGCTTTAAATGGCATTTTATAGATGTTGTGTATTTCTATCAAGTCAAAACCGTAATTTTTTCCAAAAAACAGGTGTACAAGTATGCTCAACATTTATAGGATAAATCATACCTAGTTTGATGTTTCTGTGACAAACGGTGAATTAGTTATTGATTTATATATATTTCTAACAAGTCAAAAACAAAGGTTCTAAAAGTATGCTAGACATTTATAGAATAAACCAAATCTAGTTTTGTTTCTGTGACAACCAATTCGTTTTTTTGTGTTTTTTTAACCATTTTAAATGGGTTTTGGTGAATGTGTGAATATAAATCCAACTTTACCTCGATCAATGAATGAGCGTATTTTGGTGGTGAGCAGCGTCAGTAAATCAGGTGACCAAACGTTCGCAAAGCATAGTGCTCTACGCATAAACGTTTTACAAGGAACATGTGAGCGCGTCTTTTGGTTGGGGAAAAAAATGTAGAAGCACACGAATTTGAGCACAATCTGTTTTCTTTGTATTATAATGGTTCGAGCATGACAATCATGAATCTGCTCTGTGTATTCTCCATGCCATTCAGAGGCTGCAGTATCGTGATCTGTAATCATCGTCACAACATATTTTGGCAGATGTGTAGGTACAATTACCAATGTGTTGTGTTAAACACTAGCGTGAGCAACAATTCGTTGAATCTGAGGTTAGCCTTCAAAATAAAAATTCCCCATTTTGAAACTCATGCAAACAGAAAAATGGTGGAATTGTACCACAATTGCACTGATGATGCTAAACAAGGTTGAAGTGTGATATATAAATTAAACAAAATACTTTTGTTAATTTGACACAAAAGTAAAGATGTGTAGATGTACAGACATCAGGATTGCATTGGGGTCATGCTTATATCACAATGAAGGGCCTTACCTATTCATCTTGGTTCTATTAAATGGGGTATATCAGCCTACTCTGTGACACTCCCAGAACACAACCCTGAAGAGTTTTCACAAATCGTAATGTCGTAGCGCTTATTGCTGGACTCAGAAACTACTGTTAAATTACCAACAATAAACTCACCAGTCAACCTACTGTATGAGTATTGCAGGGCTGACTCTTAAATAGTCGACTAGACGATTGTTTGGTCGTTATGCTGTTGGTCAACCAATATTTTTTGGCGGGGTCGAATATTAGCGGGGGAAAAATTGTTTTAAGGCACACGAGATAGACACCTGTCTTTTTGGCACCCATCTGAGTGATCTAATCCATTGCGGAGGCCGTAGGGACGGCACAGTCCAAGAAGAATGGGGTTTGTGGTTAAGTTTGGGGCGGCAGGGTAGCCTAGTAGTCGACTAGAGAGTTGGACTAGTAACTGGAAGGTTGCAAGTTCAATTCCCCGAGCTGACCCTGAACAGGCAGTTAACCCACTGTTCCTCGGCCGTCATTGACAATAAGAATTTGTTCTTAACTGACTTGCCTGGTTAAATAAAGGTTAAAAAAAAATTAAAGACATAATTCACTTCTCTCCACAATGTGTTCTCTCCTGCCAATCTGTGCACATTCATTGTTTCATAACTTAATTGTTTGCGTTTTGATTTGTTAGTGTCTTGTCAATTCTCCATTACATACAGTAGTTAATTCCTATCATTTCTAATCTATAATGTTTGTTTGGTTACGGTAATGGCTGGTAATATATTCAATACATTATTATTCCAGTCTTTTACCGTTTACCGCAACCTACGCTACACTAGTGAGAAACACGTTTTTGGTTTATTTCGTTCCATTTGATGAGTTTTGTCAGTTTAGTCGTTGTCTTTTGTTTGGAGCACTCCTGTCAGTGTTGAGTAAAGGATGCATACCTGAATACGCATAGAAATAGAGGCTACTTTGCCTGCATGCAATTGTAGGTATATAAATGTGCCCATTTGGGGATCTGATAGTATTTCTGATTGTCTTAACGCACCACCACTAATGAGCCGTGGAGCTTCTCAAAGGGAACATTTGCTTCACCTCAAACAACGAGTAAAATAACGTCTGTTTTTACATTCATTGATAACGATAATAGTTCTTCAATGTATTTGAAAATCAACATCTTTCCAGGTCTCTTCCTTTCTAATAACCAATCAGCGTGCAAGGGATAAATGTCCTGCTCTGATCCAATGAAAATGTCATTAAAATAGACCTATCTGATTACTTCTGATCCCTTTAAACTCTGACTGGCCAAGAATATTTGATTCAATGTTGCAAATTTGTTAGTGCCTGCTTTTGGCCAGACTCAAGTTAATAGTTGATACAGTGTTTAAAGTTCTTTGCAGACAATTAGCCAATGTGATTTATATTATATTTATTTTTATCAGAATATTTTCTACCTGCATTCTGCAATATTTTTGTTTGCCTAATATAGGCTGTTTGTACATAGTTGCAATGGGCTCCCGATTGGCGCAGCGGTCTAAGGCACTGCATCTCGGTGCAAGACGCGTCACTACAGTCCCGGGTTTGTATCACATCCGGCTGTGATTGAGAGTCCAGTAGGGCTGCGCACAATAAGGCCCAGCATCGTCCGGGTTTGGCCTGGGTAAGCCGTCACTGTAAATAAGAATTTCTGAACTGACTTGACAGGTTTAAATCGAGGTTACATTTGCAATAGAAGTTACTTGTTAGGTTTATCATTTAGATAGAATTTTGATTAACCACATGATAATAATTTTGAAATACGAAGATGTTATTAGAAATTAAATTAAACTGTTCTACGAAAAATGTACATATGAAAACAATAACTGGAAACCAGATCGGTAAGAAATGGTAAGATAAATTTGCATTCTGCATGAGAAAAGTTGCAGACTTCTCCTGTAACCTCTTACTGGCAACTTCAGGAGAGTAACGGCAGAATCTGCGAAAGCCAGCAGGAGTAGGAGAAGGATGGTCGGGACAGGTTAAGGTTTTTTTCCTTCTGGCTATCTTGATCTCTGGATCTCTCTTGAGTCATTTGTGTCTTATTTCATCAAACGGTGTGCTTAAAGCATCAGACAAGCGTGATACATATATAGTTGATTTTATTAAAACACATGGCTATCTATATATGAAAAAATACACGTTTTAAAACAGTTTAAATTGGGGTGATTTTATTGTAAAGGCGAACCACCGATTCTACCATTGTTGCTCACGCTAATGTTCACTACACGTAATACTATTCATGAACATCTTGTAAGACATATGCTAGCTATGTTGTAAAACACTTTGCTAGTGTGTGTGTGATACTACTTGTTTGTTTTGTCCTACTCAATGCATATTTGTAAAAAGCCCCTTTTCCACTAAACTGGAGGGTAGTCCTGTCAGATTAAAATAGTCAATAAAGAACTCCCAGACACAACTGTTACTCCACTGACTGATGATAAAACACGTTCTCTTCTGTGTTTTTGGCTGCCATTTACAGGTAGCTGTATCCAGTGAGGAGGGAGGCGTATCCAAGGGTGAATATGAAGTTTGCCGAACCCTTGGAAAGCCAGAGGCTGTCTTTTCTTTTGGAAAAGGCCACCTCTAGGGAAGCCCTGATGTGGAAGGTGTACGTGCCCAAAAAGCCATCTCCCGGCAGTCAGGTGAGTCCCACAACACATAACAACATTACTGTTGTCAATATGAAAGAGAAAGCAGCAGGTCATTGAAATTGCTGTGTTGGTCAATTGCACCCAAGGTCCAACTGAAATTGGGCTTCCACTTTTAACCCAACCCCTTCGAAAGACACGCATACATACAGGTATTTTATTTGCGCTGGCTTGCCTCTAACCGCTAGGCTAACTGCTGCCAATGTTAGACCATGGAGGTGGTGAAATTGTTAGGTTATTTCCTTGGTCCAGCTATCTATATCACCTGAGATCAGAGTTATGGGGAGAATGGATTTGCTTTCATTTGTGAGTGCAAAGGGGCATTGACTAAAGCACCTGCTGTGGCGGAGGTTCATGCTTTCACTTCTCCCCTAGTTATTAGTCCAACGAACAGACACGGTCTGTTTCTAAAACCTCCTCAGTTAAGATAAGCTGTTAGTGCCAATGCCACCAGAGCCTGACATTGAGTCTATTCCAACATAGAGGACTCTGACCTTCCTCATCTGGCCTCTACAGTAACGGAGCTTGCCTGTCCCAAAAACGGAGTGCAGTAACGGCCCTCCCTGTCCCAAAAACGGAGTGCAGTAACGGGCACAGCCTGTCCCAAAAACGGAGTGCAGTAACGGACAAAGCCTGTCCCAAAAACAGAGTACAGTAACGGGCCTTGCCTGTCCCAAAAACAGAGTGCAGTAACGGGCCTTGCCTGTCCCAAAAACAGAGTGCAGTAACTGGAACAGCCTGTCCCAAAAACAGAGTGCAGTAACGGGCCTTGCCTGTCCCAAAAACAGAGTGCAGTAACGGGCCTTGCCTGTCCCAAAAACAGAGTGCAGTAACGGGCCTTGCCTGTCCCAAAAACAAAGTGCAGTAACGGGCCTTGCCTGTCCCAAAAACAGAGTGCAGTAACGGGCCTTGCCTGTCCCAAAAACAGAGTGCAGTAACGGGCCTTGCCTGTCCCAAAAACAGAGTGCAGTAACGGGCCTTGCCTGTCCCAAAAACAGAGTGCAGTAACGGGCCTTGCCTGTCCCAAAAACAGAGTGCAGTAACTGGAACAGCCTGTCCCAAAAACAGAGTGCAGTAAAGCCAATTCAAGCATGTCAAGACAATAACAGGGGGTCCTGGTAGATTGGTTGTTTGGCTCGCTGACTACTAATTTCACAATGATGCAAGAGTCACTTTAACAAGGTGACATAATGGTGAGAAATGGCCCGGTGGCTTTAGGGCAAGGCTAGTTCAGGTCACTTTAACAAGGTGACATAATGGTGAGAAATGGCCCGGGGGCTTTAGGGCAAGGCTAGTTCAGGTCACTTTAACAAGGTGACATAATGGTGAGAAATGGCCCGGTGGCTTTAGGGCAAAGCTAGTTCAGGTCACGTTAAAGCAAATTCTTGATTGTGTCCCAATTGGTATCCTTTAGTAGTTACAGTACATATGAGGAAATCAGTCAATTAAAATAAATTAATGAGGCCCTAATCTATGGATTTCACATGACTGGAAATACAGCTATGCATCTGTTGGTCAAAGATAGCTTTTTTCTTTTTTAATCGGTCTCACAATGGGCCTCGGGATGTCAACTTGGTATCTGTGCATTCAAAGCCCTGATGTGGAAGGTGTACGTGCCCAGAAAGCCATCTCCCGGCAGTCAACTGAGTCCCACAACACATAACAACATACTGTTGCCAATATGAAAGAGAAAGCAGCAGGTCATTAAAATAACTGTGTGGGTCAATTGCACCCAAGGTCCAACCGAAATTTGGCTTCCACTTTTAACCCAACCCCTTCGAAAGACACGCATACATACAGGTATTTTATTTGCGCTGGCTTGCCTCTAACCGCTAGGCTAACTGCTGCCAATGTTAGACCATGGAGGTGGTGAAATTGTTAGGTTATTTCATTGGTACAGCTATCTAGATCACCTGAGGTCAGAGTTATGGGGAGAATGGATTTGCCTTCATTTGTGAGTGCAAAGGGGCATTGACTAAAGCACCTGCTGTGGCGGAGGTTCATGCTTTCACTTCTCCCCTAGTTATTAGTCCAACGAACAGACACGGTCTGTTTCTAAAACCTCCTCAGTTAAGATAAGCTGTTAGTGCCAATGCCACCAGAGCCTGACATTGAGTCTTTTCCAACATAGAGGACTCTGACCTTCCTCATCTGGCCTCTACAGTAACGGGGCTTGCCTGTCCCAAATAACGGAGTGCAGTAACGGGCCTTGCCTGTCCCAAATAACGGAGTGCAGTAACAGGCCTGCCTGTCCCAAAACGGAGTGCAGTAACTGGAACAGCCTGTCCCAAAAACAGAGTGCAGTAACGGGCCTTGCCTGTCCCAAAACAGAGTGCAGTAACGGGCCTTGCCTGTCCCAAAAACAGAGTGCAGTAACGGGCCTTGCCTGTCCCAAAAACAAAGTGCAGTAACGGGCCTTGCCTGTCCCAAAAACAGAGTGCAGTAACGGGCCTTGCCTGTCCCAAAAACAGAGTGCAGTAACGGGCCTTGCCTGTCCCAAAAACAGAGTGCAGTAACGGGCCTTGCCTGTCCCAAAAACAGAGTGCAGTAACGGGCCTTGCCTGTCCCAAAAACAGAGTGCAGTAACGGGCCTTGCCTGTCCCAAAAACAGAGTGCAGTAACGGGCCTTGCCTGTCCCAAAAACAGAGTGCAGTAACGGGCCTTGCCTGTCCCAAAAACAGAGTGCAGTAACGGGCCTTGCCTGTCCCAAAAACAGAGTGCAGTAACTGGAACAGCCTGTCCCAAAAACAGAGTGCAGTAAAGCCAATTCAAGCATGTCAAGACAATAACAGGGGGTCCTGGTAGATTGGTTGTTTGGCTCGCTGACTACTAATTTCACAATGATGCAAGAGTCACTTTAACAAGGCGACATAATGGTGAGAAATGGCCCGGGGGCTTTAGGGCAAAGCTAGTTCAGGTCACTTTAACAAGGTGACATAATGGTGAGAAATGGCCCGGGGGCTTTAGGGCAAAGCTAGTTCAGGTCACTTTAAAGCCAATTCTTGATTGTGTCCCAATTGGTATCCTTTTTCCCCTAGTGCACTTGGGCTCTGGTCTAAAGTAAAGTTTTTTTTGTAAGTGCCCAAAAAGCCATCTCCCGGCAGTCAGGTGAGTCCCACAACACATAACAACATACTGTTGTCAATATGAAAGAGAAAGCAGCAGGTCGTTAAAATTGCTGTGTTGGTCAATTGCACCCAAGGTCCAACTGAAATTTGGCTTCCACTTTTAACCCAACCCCTTCGAAAGACACGTATACATACAGGTATTTTATTTGTGCTGGCTTGCCTCTAACCGCGAGGCTAACTGCTGCCAATGTTAGACCATGGAGGTGGTGAAATTGTTAGGTTATTTCCTTGGTCCAGCTACAGTGGGGCAAAAAAGTATTTAGTCAGCCACCAATTGTGCAAGTTCTCCCACTGAAAAAGATGAGAGAGGCCTGTAATTTTCATCATAGGTACACTTCAACTATGACAGACAAAATGAGAAAAAAAAATCCAGAAAATCACATTTGTAGGATTTTTTATTTATTTATTTGCAAATGATGGTGCAAAATAAGTATTTGGTCAATAACAACATTTTATCTCAATACTTTGTTATATACCCTTTGTTGGCAATGACAGAGGTCAAACGTTTTCTGTAAGTCTTCACAAGGTTTTCACACACTGCTGGTATTTTGGCTCATTCCTCCATGCAGATCTCCTCTAGAGCTGTGATGTTTTGGGGCTGTTGCTGGGCAACACGGACTTTCAACTCCCTCCAAAGATTTTCTATGAGGTTGAGATCTGGAGACTGGCTAGGCCACTCCAGGACCTTGAAATGCTTCTTACGAAGCCTCTCCTTCGTTGCCCGGGCAGTGTGTTTGGGATCATTGTCATGCTGAAAGACCCAGCCACGTTTCATCTTCAATGCCCTTGCTGATGGAAGGAGGTTTTCACTCAAAATCTCACGATACATGGTCCCATTCATTCTTTCCTTTACACGGATCAGTTGTCCTGGTCCCTTTGCAGAAAACAGCCCCAAAGCATGATGTTTCCACCCCCATGCTTCACAGTAGGTATGGTGTTCTTTGGATGCAACTCAGCAATCTTTGTCCTCCAAACACGACGAGTTGAGTTTTTACCAAAACGTTCTATTTTGGTTTCATCTGACCATATGACATTCTCCCAATCTTCTTCTGATTCATCCAAATGCTCTCTAGCAAACTTCAGACGGGCCTGGACATGTACTGGCTTAAGCAGGGGGACACGTCTGGCACTGCAGGATTTGAGTCCCTGGCGGCGTAGTGTGTTACTGATGGTAGGCTTTGTTACTTTGGTCCCAGCTCTCTGCAGGTCATTCACTAGGTCCCCCCGTGTGGTTCTGGGATTTTTGCTCACCGTTCTTGTGATCATTTTGACCCCACGGGGTGAGATCTTGCGTGGAGCCCCAGATCGAGGGAGATTATAAGTGGTCTTGTATGTCTTCCATTTCCTAATAATTGCTCCCACAGTTGATTTCTTCAAACCAAGCTGCTCACCTATTGCAGATTCAGTCTTCCCAGCCTGGTGCAGGTCTACAATTTTGTTTCTGGTGTCCTTTGACAGCTCTTTGGTCTTGGCCATAGTGGAGTTTGGAGTGTGACTGTTTGAGGTTGTGGACAGGTGTCTTTTATACTGATAAGTTCAAACACGTGCCATTAATACAGGTAACGAGTGGAGGACAGAGGAGCCTCTTAAAGAAGAAGTTACAGGTCTGTGAGAGCCAGAAATCTTGCTTGTTTGTAGGTGACCAAATACTTATTTTCCACCATAATTTGCAAAATCATTCATTAAAAATCCTACAATGTGATTTTCTGGATTTTTTTCCCCTCATTTTGTCTGTCATAGTTGAAGTGTACCTATGATGAACATTACAGGCCTCTCTCATCTTTTTAAGTGGGAGAACTTGCACAATTGGTGGCTGACTAAATACTTTTTTGCCCCACTGTATCTATATCACCTGAGATCAGAGTTATGGGGAGAATGCATTTGCTTTCATTTGTGAGTGCAAAAGGGCATTGACTAAAGCACCTGCTGTGGCGGAGGTTCATGCTTTCACTTCTCCCCTAGTTATTAGTCCAACGAACAGACACGGTCTGTTTCTAAAACCTCCTCAGTTAAGATAAGCTGTTAGTGCCAATGCCACCAGAGCCTGACATTGAGTCTATTCCAACATAGAGGACTCTGACCTTCCTCATCTGGCCTCTACAGTAACGGGCCTTGCCTGTCCCAAAAATGGAGTGCAGTAACGGGCACAGCCTGTCCCGAAAACGGAGTGCAGTAACGATTACTGCCTGTCACAAATAACGGGGGGTAGTAACGGGCCTTGCCTGTCTCAAATAACGGAGTGCAGTAACTGGCACAGCCTGTCCCAAATAACGGGGGGTAGTAACGGGCCTTGCCTGTCTCAAATAACGGAGTGCAGTAACTGGCACAGCCTGTCCCAAATAACGGAGTGCAGTAACGGACACAGCCTGTCCCAAATAACGGAGTGCAGTAACGGTTACAGCCTGTCCCAAATAACGGGGGGTAGTAACGGGCACAGCCTGTCCCAAATAACGGAGTGCAGTAACTGGCACAGCCTGTCCCAAATAACGGGGGGTAGTAACGGGCCTTGCCTGTCCCAAATAACGGAGTGCAGTAATTGGCACAGCCTGTCCCAAATAACGGAGTGCAGTAACGGACACAGCCTGTCCCAAATAACGGAGTGCAGTAACGGACACAGCCTGTCCCAAATAACGGGGGGTAGTAACGGGCACAGCCTGTCCCAAATAACGGGGGGTAGTAACGGGCACAGCCTGTCCCAAATAACAGAGTGCAGTAACGGGCACAGCCTGTCCCAAGAGAGCAGTGCTGGTTAGACCAGTATCATATTACAGGTAAAGGCGTCCTCATGCTTCCCATCTGAAACAGTTCATATATTGACAACATTTTGTGACATTTTTGTACGTTTTCGTCTTTGGCAAGTTTTTTGAGGTTTTTCTTTTTCAGCTGTTTTGTGCACACAACAAGTCGAAGTTTGGTCGCCAAATCTACGCCTCTTAGTCGGTGATTGGTCAACAGTAGGGATTCTTCAATGAAGTGTCTGTTGTCATTCAACAAGAGACGACTGGTTATCTTGTACATTCTTTCACTTGAGAAATTCTGCACTAAATATCTTAGGGCGTCATTGTAAATAACAATTTGTTCTTAACTGACTTGCCCAGTTAAATAAAGGTTAAACAAAATTATAATAAGGATGAGGAAATCAGTCAATTAAAATAAATTCATGAGGCCCTAATCTATGGATTTCACATGACTGGGAATACAGATATGCATCTGTTGGTCAAAGATAGCTTTTGGTTTTTAAGTCTCACATTGGGGCTCGGGATGTCAACTTGGTATCTGTGCATTCAAAGCCCTGATGTGGAAGGTGTACGTGCCCAGAAAGCCATCTCCCGGCAGTCAACTGAGTCCCACAACACATAACAACATACTGTTGCCAATATGAAAGAGAAAGCAGCAGGTCATTAAAATAACTGTGTGGGTCAATTGCACCCAAGGTCCAACCGAAATTTGGCTTCCACTTTTAACCCAACCCCTTCGAAAGACACGCATACATACAGGTATTTTATTTGCGCTGGCTTGCCTCTAACCGCTAGGCTAACTGCTGCCAATGTTAGACCATGGAGGTGGTGAAATTGTTAGGTTATTTCATTGGTACAGCTATCTAGATCACCTGAGGTCAGAGTTATGGGGAGAATGCATTTGCTTACATTTGTGAGTGCAAAGGGGCATTGACTAAAGCACCTGCTGTGGCGGAGGTTCATGCTTTCACTTCTCCCCTAGTTATTAGTCCAACGAACAGACACGGTCTGTTTCTAAAACCTCCTCAGTTAAGATAAGCTGTTAGTGCCAATGCCACCAGAGCCTGACATTGAGTCTATTCCAACATAGAGGACTCTGACCTTCCTCATCTGGCCTCTACAGTAACGGCCCTCCCTGTCCCAAAAACGGAGTGCAGTAACGGGCCTTGCCTGTCCCAAAAACAGAGTGCAGTACAGAGTGCAGTAACGGGCCTTGCCTGTCCCAAAAACAGAGTGCAGTAACGGGCCTTGCCTGTCCCAAAAACAGAGTGCAGTAACGGGCCTTGCCTGTCCCAAAAACAGAGTGCAGTAACGGGCCTTGCCTGTCCCAAAAACAGAGTGCAGTAACGGGCCTTGCCTGTCCCAAAAACAGAGTGCAGTAACGGGCCTTGCCTGTCCCAAAAACAGAGTGCAGTAACGGGCCTTGCCTGTCCCAAAAACAGAGTGCAGTAACGGGCCTTGCCTGTCCCAAAAACAGAGTGCAGTAACGGGCCTTGCCTGTCCCAAAAACAGAGTGCAGTAACTGGAACAGCCTGTCCCAAAAACAGAGTGCAGTAAAGCCAATTCAAGCATGTCAAGACAATAACAGGGGGTCCTGGTAGATTGGTTGTTTGGCTCTCTGACTACTAATTTCACAATGATGCAAGAGTCACTTTAAAAGGTGACATAATGGTGAGAAATGGCCCGGGGGCTTTAGGGCATGGCCCGAATGGCTTTAGGCTAGTTCAGGTCACTTTAACAAGGTGACATAATGGTGAGAAATGGCCCGGTGGCTTTAGGGCAAAGCTAGTTCAGGTCACGTTAAAGCAAATTCTTGATTGTGTCCCAATTGGTATCCTTTAGTAGTTACAGTACATATGAGGAAATCAGTCAATTAAAATAAATTAATGAGGCCCTAATCTATGGATTTCACATGACTGGAAATACAGCTATGCATCTGTTGGTCAAAGATAGCTTTTTTCTTTTTTAATCGGTCTCACAATGGGCCTCGGGATGTCAACTTGGTATCTGTGCATTCAAAGCCCTGATGTGGAAGGTGTACGTGCCCAGAAAGCCATCTCCCGGCAGTCAACTGAGTCCCACAACACATAACAACATACTGTTGCCAATATGAAAGAGAAAGCAGCAGGTCATTAAAATAACTGTGTGGGTCAATTGCACCCAAGGTCCAACCGAAATTTGGCTTCCACTTTTAACCCAACCCCTTCGAAAGACACGCATACATACAGGTATTTTATTTGCGCTGGCTTGCCTCTAACCGCTAGGCTAACTGCTGCCAATGTTAGACCATGGAGGTGGTGAAATTGTTAGGTTATTTCATTGGTACAGCTATCTAGATCACCTGAGGTCAGAGTTATGGGGAGAATGGATTTGCTTTCATTTGTGAGTGCAAAGGGGCATTGACTAAAGCACCTGCTGTGGCGGAGGTTCATGCTTTCACTTCTCCCCTAGTTATTAGTCCAACGAACAGACACGGTCTGTTTCTAAAACCTCCTCAGTTAAGATAAGCTGTTAGTGCCAATGCCACCAGAGCCTGACATTGAGTCTTTTCCAACATAGAGGACTCTGACCTTCCTCATCTGGCCTCTACAGTAACGGGGCTTGCCTGTCCCAAATAACGGAGTGCAGTAACGGGCCTTGCCTGTCCCAAATAACGGAGTGCAGTAACAGGCCTGCCTGTCCCAAAAACGGAGTGCAGTAACTGGAACAGCCTGTCCCAAAAACAGAGTGCAGTAACGGGCCTTGCCTGTCCCAAAAACAGAGTGCAGTAACGGGCCTTGCCTGTCCCAAAAACAGAGTGCAGTAACGGGCCTTGCCTGTCCCAAAAACAGAGTGCAGTAACGGGCCTTGCCTGTCCCAAAAACAGAGTGCAGTAACGGGCCTTGCCTGTCCCAAAAACAGAGTGCAGTAACGGGCCTTGCCTGTCCCAAAAACAGAGTGCCGTAACGGGCCTTGCCTGTCCCAAAAACAGAGTGCCGTAACGGGCCTTGCTTGTCCCAAAAACAGAGTGCCGTAACGGGCCTTGCCTGTCCCAAAAACAGAGTGCCGTAACGGGCCTTGCCTGTCCCAAAAACAGAGTGCCGTAACGGGCCTTGCCTGTCCCAAAAACAGAGTGCCGTAACGGGCCTTGCCTGTCCCAAAAACAGAGTGCAGTAACGGGCCTTGCCTGTCCCAAAAACAGAGTGCAGTAACGGGCCTTGCCTGTCCCAAAAACAGAGTGCAGTAACGGGCCTTGCCTGTCCCAAAAACAGAGTGCAGTAACGGGCCTTGCCTGTCCCAAAAACAGAGTGCAGTAACGGGCCTAGCCTGTCCCAAAAACAGAGTGCAGTAACGGGCCTTGCCTGTCCCAAAAACAGAGTGCAGTAACGGGCCTTGCCTGTCCCAAAAACAGAGTGCAGTAACGGGCCTTGCCTGTCCCAAAAACAGAGTGCAGTAACGGGCCTTGCCTGTCCCAAAAACAGAGTGCAGTAACGGGCCTTGCCTGTCCCAAAAACAGAGTGCAGTAACGGGCCTTGCCTGTCCCAAAAACAGAGTGCAGTAACGGGCCTTGCCTGTCCCAAAAACAGAGTGCAGTAACGGGAACAGCCTGTCCCAAAAACAGAGTGCAGTAACTGGAACAGCCTGTCCCAAAAACAGAGTGCAGTAAAGCCAATTCAAGCATGTCAAGACAATAACAGGGGGTCCTGGTAGATTGGTTGTTTGGCTCGCTGACTACTAATTTCACAATGATGCAAGAGTCACTTTAACAAGGCGACATAATGGTGAGAAATGGCCCGGGTGCTTTAGGGCAAGGCTAGTTCAGGTCACTTTAACAAGGTGACATAATGGTGAGAAATGGCCCGGTGGCTTTAGGGCAAAGCTAGTTCAGGTCACTTTAACAAGGCGACATAATGGTGAGAAATGGCCCGGGGGCTTTAGGGCAAAGCTAGTTCAGGTCACTTTAACAAGGTGACATAATGGTGAGAAATGGCCCGGGGGCTTTAGGGCAAAGCTAGTTCAGGTCACTTTAACAAGGTGACATAATGGTGAGAAATGGCCCGGTGGCTTTAGGGCAAGGCTAGTTCAGGTCACTTTAACAAGGTGACATAATGGTGAGAAATGGCCCGGTGGCTTTAGGGCAAAGCTAGTTCAGGTCACTTTAACAAGGTGACATAATGGTGAGAAATGGCCCGGGGGCTTTAGGGCAAAGCTAGTTCAGGTCACTTTAACAAGGTGACATAATGGTGAGAAATGGCCCGGGGCCTTTAGGGCAAAGCTAGTTCAGGTCACTTTAACAAGATGACATAATGGTGAGAAATGGCCCGGTGGCTTTAGGGCAAAGCTAGTTCAGGTCACTTTAAAGCCAATTCTTGATTGTGTCCCAATTGGTATCCTTTTTCCCCTAGTGCACTTGGGCTCTGGTCTAAAGTAAAGTTTTTTTGTAAGTGCCCAAAAAGCCATCTCCCGGCAGTCAGGTGAGTCCCACAACACATAACAACATACTGTTGTCAATATGAAAGAGAAAGCAGCGGGTCATTAAAATAACTGTGTGGGTCAATTGCACCCAAGGTCCAACTGAAATTTGGCTTCCACTTTTAACCCAACCCCTTCGAAAGACACGTATACATACAGGTATTTTATTTGTGCTGGCTTGCCTCTAACCGCGAGGCTAACTGCTGCCAATGTTAGACCATGGAGGTGGTGAAATTGTTAGGTTATTTCCTTGGTCCAGCTACAGTGGGGCAAACAAGTATTTAGTCAGCCACCAATTGTGCAAGTTCTCCCACTTAAAAAAGATGAGAGAGGCCTGTAATTTTTCTAGATCACCTGAGATCAGAGTTATGGGGAGAATGTAAGACTTCCAGTGAGAGTTGTGCTGGTTAGAGGTTTTTTTTCTTCCAGCATTTAAAATAAATTCATGAGGCCCTAATCTAAATCCTAATGGATTTCACATAACTGGGAATACAGATATGCATCTGTTGGTCAAAGATAGCTTTAAAAAAAAATTTTTTTTTAAATAGGTCTCACATTGTGCCTCAGGATCTCGTCACAGTATCTGTGCATTCAAATTGCCATCTATAAAATGCAATTGTGTTCGTTGTCCATAGCTTATGCCTGCCAATAACCAATAACCCCACCACCACCATGGGGCACTCTGTTCACAATGTTGACATTTTCACAACGCCTTACATGTGCTCTGCGGTTGTGTGGCTGGTTGGACTTACTGCCAATTTCTCTAAAAGAACGTTGGAGGCGGCCTATGGTAGAAATGTAACATTCAATTCTCTTGCAACAGTTCTCGTAGACATGCCTGCCGACAGCATGCCAATTGCACGCTCCCTCAACTTGAGATCTGTGGTAGTGTGTTGTGACAAAATGGCGCGTTTTGGTGGCCTTTTATTTTCCCCAGTACAAGGTGCACCTGTGTAATGATCATGCTGTTAATCAGCTTCTTGATATCTTGGCAAAGGAGAAATGCTCGCTAACAGGCATATAAACATATGTGTGCCCAAAATTTGAGAGTAAAAAGCTTTACATGCTTCGTTCATATTTTTTTCAGTGTAGATATAAAATTGTGCGACTAAGACCTATGATTTTGGCAATGATGCCCTTTATCTACTTCCCAAGAGTCAAATTAATTTGTGGATACCATTTTTATATCCCTGCGAGCAGTTTGAAGGAAGTTGCTAACTAGCGCTACCGCAATGACTGGAAGACTATGGGTATCTTCTAGCATGCTAGCAGATGCTAGCAGAAACCTAATAGGTGTGCAATCAGGGCATAGAGACATACAAATGGTATCCACAAATTAATCTGACTCTGGGGAAGTAAGTATAGGGCCAAAATCCAGAAGTATCCCTTTTAAGGGATTATGCAAGGCACACACGTTCTCTTCTCCTAGCAGCATACCGACGCTAGAATACAGGCTCCTTAAGCAGGTCGGTTCAGAAGGTCAGTTGTGTCATGGTCTTAACATTCTCGTTTACTTTGTTGTCAAGGGACCAACATACTTTTAACAGATGTTAGCAGCATTTGTTTCTTTCGTTGACATTCATGTGCTTTTTCTCAAATTATATATTGTTCCTGTAGTTTAATCAAGCCTATGATTTTGAGGTGAGGGCCCTCGGAGTGTGGTGTCAGGAAAATAACATCACACTCAACGTCAACAAAACTAAAGAGATGATTGTGGACTTCAGGAAACAGCAGAGGGAACACCCCCCTATCCACATCGATGGAACAGTATTTGAGAGGGTAGCAAGTTTTAAGTTCCTTGGCATACACATCACAGACAAACTGAATTGGTCCACTCACACAGACAGCATCGTGAAGAAGGCGCAGCAGCGCCTCTTCAACCTCAGGAGGCTGAAGAAATTCGGCTTGTCACCAAAAGCACTCACAAACTTCTACAGATGCACAATCGAGAGCATCCTGGCGGGCTGTATCACCGCCTGGTACGGCAACTGCTCCGCCCTCAACCGTAAGGCTCTCCAGAGGGTAGTGAGGTCTGCACAACGCATCACCGGGGGCAAACTACCTGCCCTCCAGGACACCTACACCACCCGATGTTACAGGAAGGCCATAAAGATCATCAAGGACATCAACCACCCGAGCCACTGCCTGTTCACCCCGCTATCATCCAGAAGGCGAGGTCAGTACAGGTGCATCAAAGCTGGGACCGAGAGACTGAAAAACAGCTTCTATCTCAAGGCCATCAGACTGTTAAACAGCCACCACTAACATTGAGTGGCTGCTGCCAACACACTGACATTGACACTGACTCAACTCCAGCCACTTTAATAATGGGAATTGATGGGAAATGATGTAAATATATCACTAGCCACATTAAACAATGCTACCTTATATAATGTTACTTACCCTACATTATTAATCTCATATGCATACGTATATACTGTACTCTATATCATCGACTGCATCCTTATGTAATACATGTATCACTAGCCACTTTAACTATGCCACTTTGTTTACTTTGTTTACATACTCATCTCATATGTATATACTGTACTCGATACCATCTACTGTATGCTGCCCTGTACCATCACTCATTCATATATCCTTATGTACATATTCTTTATCCCCTTACACTGTGTATAAGACAGTAGTTTTGGAATTGTTAGTTAGATTACTTGTTGGTTATTACTGCATTGTCGGCACTAGAAGCACAAGCATTTCGCTACACTCGCATTAACATCTGCTAACCATGTGTATGTGACAAATAAAATTTGATTTGATTTATTTAAGTGAGTAGGTTTTAATACGTTGTGCATTGATACTATATCCTAATTGTAATTTTTTTCAGTTCATTTTCTCTGAATGTGAAGCACTGTTTACTGACGCACATGCTATGTCTCCTCAGCAACTAACCTGTGACGTGTCCTGTGATTGATTTATTTGTATTATTATTATTATTATTTTTAAACTGACCCCTCTGCTTCTGTTGTTCCCAGGATACAGACATCTCCCCTGCCCAGCGTGATGAGGCTGTGTGCTGGCTCATTAACCTCCACAATGACACCAAGCTATATCCAGAGACCCTCTCCCTAGCCATCAGTATTTTGGACAGGTTTTTAGGCACTATAAAGGTAAGGTACCGACTGGTTTTTAATGTTATCTAGATAAAGTACTGAAACCTTTTTTCATAAGTAACTGTCACGAGAATTTTCAATCCCATTGATAATAACTATCAATCAATAGCTTTGACCAATCCCCGAGGTTTGTAAGACCATGGGTGTAATAATAATTAGGCAAAGACTCAGTTTATGCAAAAGATTAGTACCGTTTATTCAGAGAACGTTCTAAAGTCCATTATACAAAGTCATCCATTTTATAGCTGCACACAAACAGTAGGTATCCTACGCACATACTTCCACACAAACAGTAGGTATCCTACGCACATACTTCCACACAAACAGTAGGTATCCTACGCACATACTTCCACACAAACAGTAGGTATCCTACGCACATACTTCCACACAAACAGTAGGTATCCTACGCACATACTTCCACACAAACAGTAGGTATCCTACGCACATACTTCCACACAAACAGTAGGTATCCTACGCACATACTTCCACACAAACAGTAGGTATCCTACGCACATACTTCCACACAAACAGTAGGTATCCTACGCACATACTTCCACACAAACAGTAGGTATCCTACGCACATACTTCCACACAAACAGTAGGTATCCTACGCACATACTTCCACACAAACAGTAGGTATCCTACGCACATACTTCCACACAAACAGTAGGTATCCTACGCACATACTTCCACACAAACAGTAGGTATCCTACGCACATACTTCCACACAAACAGTAGGTATCCTACGCACATACTTCCACACAAACAGTAGGTATCCTACGCACATACTTCCACACAAACAGTAGGTATCCTACGCACATACTTCCACACAAACAGTAGATATCCTAATCACATACTTCCACACAAACAGTAGGTATCCTACGCACATACTTCCACACAAACAGTAGGTATCCTACGCACATACTTCCACACAAACAGTAGGTATCCTACGCACATACTTCCACACAAACAGTAGGTATCCTACGCACATACTTCCACACAAACAGTAGGTATCCTACGCACATACTTCCACACAAACAGTAGGTATCCTACGCACATACTTCCACACAAACAGTAGGTATCCTACGCACATACTTCCACACAAACAGTAGGTATCCTACGCACATACTTCCACACAAACAGTAGGTATCCTACGCACATACTTCCACACAAACAGTAGGTATCCTACGCACATACTTCCACACAAACAGTAGGTATCCTACGCACATACTTCCACACAAACAGTAGGTATCCTACGCACATACTTCCACACAAACAGTAGGTATCCTACGCACATACTTCCACACAAACAGTAGGTATCCTACGCACATACTTCCACACAAACAGTAGGTATCCCACGCACATACTTCCACACAAACAGTAGGTATCCCACGCACATACTTCCACACAAACAGTAGGTATCCTACGCACATACTTCCACACAAACAGTAGGTAACCTACGCACATACTTCCACACAAACAGTAGGTATCCTACGCACATACTTCCACACAAACAGTAGGTATCCTACGCACATACTTCCACACAAACAGTAGGTATCCTACGCACATACTTCCACACAAACAGTAGGTATCCTACGCACATACTTCCACACAAACAGTAGGTATCCTACGCACATACTTCCACACAAACAGTAGGTATCCTACGCACATACTTCCACACAAACAGTAGGTATCCCACGCACATACTTCCACACAAACAGTAGGTATCCTACGCACATACTTCCACACAAACAGTAGGTAACCTATGCACATACTTCCACACAAACAGTAGGTATCCTACGCACATACTTCCACACAAACAGTAGATATCCTACTCACATACTTCCACACAAACAGTAGGTGAGTTTTATCCTTCTCCGTAGTTCTCACCACTGTGTATCACTACCCAGCCGACAGTTCCATTCCCCCGAGATTAGGGAAACCTTGAGAAGTACTCCCTATGCCCTCATAAGTTCCTCAGAGGCCTAGCCAGGTCGGTCAGTTTAACTGTTATCATTTTTTTTCTTCGGCACACACATACAAGTTCAAATCCTAAACTACGCCTTGCCCAGACAGCCTGTGTTTTTCCACTATACAGATACATTGTTTAATCTAATTCTGATTAAAACTACACACATTATCAGATTATAATTTTATGATTCTAATCAATTTCATACAATTATAAGGTTTCAGAGTGGAATTATTCCATCATTATCTTTCAACATATACATTATTTTATCAGTAAACAATGAGACAATAAAAAATGTTTCAGCCATTAGGCCTGGGAATCACCATGACATTCACTTCACGTTACGATAGTATCACGATACGTAGGAGCCGATACAATATGTATTGCGATTTGATATTGTGATTTTATTGTGATTCGATGTTTTGAAACATATTGCTCACCATATGTTGTAAATAATAATAATTTAAATAATGGTTAAATAAAGAATGTAATAAAATATGTCAGCTGCAGAGAGACGAGCCATGAGTTTTGATCCGTCATGGGGGATAGATGTCTAGTCTCCTTTATGGATCTAATCTGATAGTGGTAGATGTCTAGTCTCCTTTATGGATCTAATCTGATAGTGGTAGTGGGGTGGTAGATGTCTAGTCTCCCTTATGGCTCTAATCTGATAGTGGTAGATGTCTAGTCTCCTTCATGGCTCTAATCTGATAGTAGTAGATGTCTAGTCTCCTTTATGGCTCTAATCTGGGGGTGGTAGATGCCTAGTCTCCCTTATGGCTCTAATCTGATAGTAGTAGATGTCTAGTCTCCTTCATGGCTCTAATCTGATAGTGGTAGTGGGGTGGTAGATGTCTAGTCTCCCTTATGGCTCTAATCTGATAGTGGTAGATGTCTAGTCTCCCTTATGGCTCTAATCTGGGGGTGGTAGATGCCTAGTCTCCCTTATGGCTCTAATCTGATAGTGGTAGATGTCTAGTCTCCCTTATGGCTCTAATCTGATAGTGGTAGATGTCTAGTCTCCTTCATGGCTCTAATCTGATAGTGGTAGTGGGGTGGTAGATGTCTAGTCTCCCTTATGGCTCTAATCGGATAGTGGTGGATGTCTAGTCTCCCTTATGGCTCTAATCTGATAGTGGTAGATGTCTAGTCTCCTTGATGGCTCTAATCTGATAGTTGTAGTGGGGGGTAGATGTCTAGTCTCCTTTTTGGCTCTAATCTGATAGTGGGGGGAAGGGTAGGTGTCTTCTCCTTTATGGCTCTAATCTGATAGTGGTAGTTGTCTAGTCTCCCTTATGGCTCTGATAGTGGCAGATGATCTAGTCTCCCTTGTGGCTCTAATCTGGGGGTGGTAGATGCCTAGTCTCCCTTATGGCTCTAATCTGATAGTGGTAGATGTCTAGTCTCCTTTATGGCTCTAATCTGATAGTGGGGTGGGAGATGCCTAGTCTCCCTTATGGCTCTAATCTGATAGTGGTAGATGTCTAGTCTCCTTTATGGCTCTAATCTGATAGTGGGGTGGGAGATGCCTAGTCTCCTTTATGGCTCTAATCTGATAGTGGTAGATGTCTAGTCTCCCTTATGGCTCTAATCTGACAGTGATAGATGTTTTGGCTCCCTTATGGCTCTAATCTGATAGTGGTAGATGTCTAGTCTCCCTTATGGCGCTAATCTGACAGTGGTAGTGGAGTGGTACATGTCTAGTCTCCCTTATGGCTCTAATCTGATAGTGGTAGATGTCTAGTCTCCTTTATGGCTCTAATCTGATAGTGGTAGTGGAGTGGTAGATGTCTAGTCTCCCTTATGGCTCTAATCTGGGGGTGGTAGATGCCTAGTCTCCTTTATGGCTCTAATCTGATAGTGGTAGATGTCTAGTCTCCTTCATGGCTCTAATCTGATAGTGGTAGTGTGGTGGTAGATGTCTAGTGTCCCTTACGGCTCTAATCTGAAAGTGGTAGTGGGGTGGTTGTTGTCTAGTGTCCTTTGTGGCTCTAATCTGATAGTGGTAGTGGGGTGGTAGATGCCTAGTCTCCTTTATGGCTCTAATCTGATAGTGGGGGAGGGGGGGGGGGGGGTTAGATGTCTAATCTCCTTTATGGCTCTAATCTGATAGTGGTAGATGTCTAGTCTCCCTTTTGGCTCTAATCTGATAGTGGGGGGGTTAGATGTCTAGTCTCCTTTATGGCTCTAATCTGATAGTGGTAGATGTCTAGTCTCCTTTATGGCTCTAATCTGATGGTGGGGGGGGGTAGATGTCTAATCTCCTTTATGGCTCTAATCTGATAGTGGTAGATGTCTAGTCTCCTTTATGGCTCTAATCTGATAGTGGGGGGTAGATGTCTAATCTCCTTTATGGCTACAACCTGATAGTGGTAGTGGGGTGGTAGATGTCTCCTTAATGGCTCTAATCTGATAGTGGATGTGGGGTTGGGTTTATGTCTAGTCTCCTTTATGGCTCTAATCTGATAGTGGTAGTGGGGGGGTTGATGCCTAGTCTCCATTATGGCTCTAATCTGATAGTGGTAGATGTCTAGTCTCCCATATCTCTCTCCTCTTCAGTCCTGACCCAGTATCTCCGTTCTCTCTCCTCTTCAGTCCTGACCCAGTCTCTCCGATCTCTCTCCTCTTCCGTCCTGATCCAGTCTCTCCGTTCTCTCCCCACTTCAGTCCTGACCCAGTCTCTCCGCTCTCTCTCCACTTCCGTCCTGACCCAGTCTCTCCGATCTCTCTCCTCTTCCGTCCTGACCCAGTCTCTCCGTTCTCTCCCCACTTCAGTCCTGACCCAGTCTCTCCGTTCTCTCTCCACTTCAGTCCTGACCCAGTGGCTCCGTTCTCTCCCCTTTTCAGGCCCTTCCAAAGTGATAAGCCTGAACTAGTTACCCTTCTGTGTGTACCTGGCAAGTTGTCTGAACAGGGAACATTTGGAACCCAGGGTGCTGAGTTTACAGTGAGGACTAGTGACATCACGTAGTCCTCCTGACCCAGTCTCTCTCTCTCTCCTCAGGCCCGTCCAAAGTACCTCCGCTGCATCGCCATCGCCTGTTACTTCCTGGCTGCCAAAACCAGCGAAGAGGACGAGGTGATTACATCCTACACCATCAGTCTCCTTAGTGAAAACATAACCACTACATCCTACACCATCAGTCTCCTTAGTGAATACATAACCATTACATACGACACCATCAGTCTCCTTAGTGAAAACATAACCATTACATCCTACACCATCAGGCTCCTTAGTGAATACATAACCATTACATACGACACCATCATTCTCCTTAGTGAAAATATAACCATTACATACGACACCATCAGTCTCCTTAGTGAAAACATAACCATTACATCCTACACCATCAGTCTCCTTAGTGAATACATAACCATTACATACGACACCATCAGGCTCCTTAGTGAAAACATAACCATTACATCCTACACCATCAGGCTCCTTAGTGAAAACATAACCACTACATCCTACACCATCAGTCTCCTTAGTGAAAACATAACCACTACATACGACACCATCAGTCTCCTTAGTGAAAACATAACCATTACATCCTACACCATCAGTCTCCTTAGTGAATACATAACCATTACATACGACACCATCAGGCTCCTTAGTGAAAACATAACCATTACATCCTACACCATCAGGCTCCTTAGTGAATACATAACCATTACATCCTACACCATCAGTCTCCTTAGTGAAAACATAACCACTACATCCTACACCATCAGTCTCCTTAGTGAAAACATAACCACTACATACGACACCATCAGTCTCCTTAGTGAAAACATAACCACTACATACGACACCATCAGTCTCCTTAGTGAAAACATAACCATTACATCCTACACCATCAGTCTCCTTAGTGAAAACATAACCACTACATCCTACACCATCAGTCTCCTTAGTGAAAACATAACCATTACATCCTACACCATCAGTCTCCTTAGTGAAAACATAACCATTACATCCTACACCATCAGGCTCTGTGATTAGTACCATTAGGAGGTCAGACAATTAAGTTGAAATAAGATGATTAGAGTTCTTGGTGCCAAATTGGTTGGTGAAATGGTTGGTGGGCAGAGAGGAAATGGTTGGTGGGCTGCCTTTGGTGCGTGTTTGCTATTGTTGTTTTGAACCCAACTAACCCAAAGTCGTGTGTGTGTGTGTGTGCGCAGCGTGTGCCGTTGCTGCGCGACTTGGCCAGCAGCAGCAGGTGTGGCTGCTCCCCATCAGAGATACTGAGAATGGAGAGGATCATTCTGGATAAACTCAACTGGGACCTGCACGCTGCCACACCGCTGGAGTTTCTACACATTGTGAGTATTGGGTTCCGTCACCACGTTCATAGTCCTGTCCTAGTGTCCTAGACAGAGCCACCCTAGAGGCTTGAAGTAGTGTCCTAGCCAGAACCACCACTAGAGGCTTGAAGTAGTGTCCTAGACAGAACCACCACTAGAGGCTTGAAGTAGTGTCCTAGCCAGAACCACCACTAGAGGCTTGAAGTAGTGTCCTAGCCAGAACCACCGCTAGAGGCTTGAAGTAGTGTCCTAGAACCACCGCTAGAGGCTTGAAGTAGTGTCCTAGAACCACCGCTAGAGGCTTGAAGTAGTGTCCTAGACAGAACCACCCTAGAAGCTTGAAGTAGTGTCCTAGACAGAGCCACCACTAGAGGCTTGAAGTAGTGTCCTAGACAGAACCACCACTAGAGGCTTGAAGTAGTGTCCTAGACAGAACCACCGCTAGAGGCTTGAAGTAGTGTCCTAGAACCACCGCTAGAGGCTTGAAGTAGTGTCCTAGCCAGAACCACCACTAGAGGCTTGAAGTAGTGTCCTAGAACCACCGCTAGAGGCTTGAAGTAGTGTCCTAGACAGAACCACCCTAGAAGCTTGAAGTAGTGTCCTAGACAGAGCCACCACTAGAGGCTTGAAGTAGTGTCCTAGACAGAACCACCACTAGAGGCTTGAAGTAGTGTCCTAGACAGAACCACCCTAGAGGCTTGAAGTAGTGTCCTAGACAGAACCACCACTAGAGGCTTGAAGTAGTGTCCTAGCCAGAGCCACCACTAGAGGCTTGAAGTAGTGTCCTAGACAGAGCCATGCTAGAGGCTTGAAGTAGTGTCCTAGCCAGAACCACCACTAGAGGCTTGTAGTGTCCTAGCCAGAACCACCGCTAGAGGCTTGTAGTGTCCTAGCCAGAACCACCGCTAGAGGCTTGTAGTGTCCTAGCCAGAACCACCACTGGAGGCTTGAAGTAGTGTCCTAGAACCACCGCTAGAGGCTTGAAGTAGTGTCCTAGAACCACCGCTAGAGGCTTGAAGTAGTGTCCTAGACAGAACCACCACTAGAGGCTTGAAGTAGTGTCCTAGACAGAACCACCGCTAGAGGCTTGAAGTAGTGTCCTAGAACCACCGCTAGAGGCTTGAAGTAGTGTCCTAGCCAGAACCACCACTAGAGGCTTGAAGTAGTGTCCTAGAACCACCGCTAGAGGCTTGAAGTAGTGTCCTAGACAGAACCACCCTAGAAGCTTGAAGTAGTGTCCTAGACAGAGCCACCACTAGAGGCTTGAAGTAGTGTCCTAGACAGAACCACCACTAGAGGCTTGAAGTAGTGTGCTAGACAGAACCACCGCTAGAGGCTTGAAGTAGTGTCCTAGCCAGAACCACCACTAGAGGCTTGTAGTGTCCTAGACAGAACCACCCTAGAGGCTAGAAGTAATGTCCTAGACAGAACCACCACTAGAGGCTTGAAGTAGTGTCCTAGACAGAACCACCACTAGAGGCTTGAAGTAGTGTCCTAGACAGAACCACCACTAGAGGCTTGAAGTAGTGTCCTAGCCAGAGCCACCACTAGAGGCTTGAAGTAGTGTCCTAGACAGAACCACCACTAGAGGCTTGAAGTAGTGTCCTAGCCAGAGCCACCACTAGAGGCTTGAAGTAGTGTCCTAGACAGAACCACCACTAGAGGCTTGAAGTAGTGTCCTAGACAGAGCCATGCTAGAGGCTTGAAGTAGTGTCCTAGCCAGAACCACCGCTAGAGGCTTGTAGTGTCCTAGCCAGAACCACCACTGGAGGCTTGAAGTAGTGTCCTAGCCAGAACCACCACTAGAGGCTTGAAGTAGTGTCCTAGAACCACCACTAGAGGCTTGTAGTAGTGTCCTAGACAGAACCACCACTAGAGGCTTGAAGTAGTGTCCTAGAACCACCACTAGAGGCTTGAAGTAGTGTCCTAGAACCACCACTAGAGGCTTGAAGTAGTGTCCTAGAACCACCGCTAGAGGCTTGAAGTAGTGTCCTAGACAGAACCACCCTAGAAGCTTGATGTAGTGTCCTAGACAGAGCCACCACTAGAGGCTTGAAGTAGTGTCCTAGACAGAACCACCGCTAGAGGCTTGAAGTAGTGTCCTAGCCAGAACCACCACTAGAGGCTTGTAGTGTCCTAGACAGAACCACCCTAGAGGCTAGAAGTAGTGTCCTAGACAGAACCACCACTAGAGGCTTGAAGTAGTGTCCTAGACAGAACCACCCTAGAGGCTTGAAGTAGTGTCCTAGACAGAACCACCACTAGAGGCTTGAAGTAGTGTCCTAGCCAGAGCCACCACTAGAGGCTTGAAGTAGTGTCCTAGACAGAACCACCACTAGAGGCTTGAAGTAGTGTCCTAGACAGAACCACCACTAGAGGCTTGAAGTAGTGTCCTAGACAGAGCCATGCTAGAGGCTTGAAGTAGTGTCCTAGCCAGATCCACCCTAGAGGCTTGTAGTGTCCTAGCCAGAACCACCGCTAGAGGCTTGTAGTGTCCTAGACAGAACCACCGCTAGAGGCTTGAAGTAGTGTCCTAGAACCACCGCTAGAGGCTTGAAGTAGTGTCCTAGACAGAACCACCGCTAGAGGCTTGAAGTAGTGTCCTAGAACCACCGCTAGAGGCTTGAAGTAGTGTCCTAGAACCACCGCTAGAGGCTTGAAGTAGTGTCCTAGCCAGAACCACCACTAGAGGCTTGAAGTAGTGTCCTAGACAGAACCACCACTAGAGGCTTGAAGTAGTGTCCTAGACAGAACCACCACTAGAGGCTTGAAGTAGTGTGCTAGACAGAACCACCGCTAGAGGCTTGAAGTAGTGTCCTAGCCAGAACCACCACTAGAGGCTTGTAGTGTCCTAGACAGAACCACCCTAGAGGCTAGAAGTAATGTCCTAGACAGAACCACCCTAGAGGCTAGAAGTAATGTCCTAGACAGAACCACCACTAGAGGCTTGAAGTAGTGTCCTAGACAGAACCACCACTAGAGGCTTGAAGTAGTGTCCTAGACAGAACCACCACTAGAGGCTTGAAGTAGTGTCCTAGCCAGAGCCACCACTAGAGGCTTGAAGTAGTGTCCTAGACAGAACCACCACTAGAGGCTTGAAGTAGTGTCCTAGACAGAACCACCACTAGAGGCTTGAAGTAGTGTCCTAGACAGAGCCATGCTAGAGGCTTGAAGTAGTGTCCTAGCCAGAACCACCACTAGAGGCTTGTAGTGTCCTAGCCAGAACCACCGCTAGAGGCTTGTAGTGTCCTAGCCAGAACCACCACTGGAGGCTTGAAGTAGTGTCCTAGCCAGAACCACCACTAGAGGCTTGAAGTAGTGTCCTAGAACCACCACTAGAGGCTTGAAGTAGTGTCCTAGAACCACCGCTAGAGGCTTGAAGTAGTGTCCTAGACAGAACCACCCTAGAAGCTTGAAGTAGTGTCCTAGACAGAGCCACCACTAGAGGCTTGAAGTAGTGTCCTAGACAGAACCACCGCTAGAGGCTTGAAGTAGTGTCCTAGCCAGAACCACCACTAGAGGCTTGTAGTGTCCTAGACAGAACCACCCTAGAGGCTAGAAGTAGTGTCCATAGACAGAACCACCACTAGAGGCTTGAAGTAGTGTCCTAGACAGAACCACCCTAGAGGCTAGAAGTAGTGTCCTAGACAGAACCACCACTAGAGGCTTGAAGTAGTGTCCTAGACAGAACCACCACTAGAGGCTTGAAGTAGTGTCCTAGCCAGAGCCACCACTAGAGGCTTGAAGTAGTGTCCTAGACAGAACCACCACTAGAGGCTTGAAGTAGTGTCCTAGAACCACCGCTAGAGCCTTGAAGTAGTGTCCTAGAACCACCGCTAGAGGCTTGAAGTAGTGTCCTAGCCAGAACCACCGCTAGAGGCTTGAAGTAGTGTCCTAGACAGAACCACCCTAGAAGCTTGAAGTAGTGTCCTAGACAGAGCCACCACTAGAGGCTTGAAGTAGTGTCCTAGACAGAACCACCGCTAGAGGCTTGAAGTAGTGTCCTAGACAGAACCACCGCTAGAGGCTTGAAGTAGTGTCCTAGACAGAACCACCGCTAGAGGCTTGAAGTAGTGTCCTAGCCAGAACCACCACTAGAGGCTTGTAGTGTCCTAGACAGAACCACCCTAGAGGCTAGAAGTAGTGTCCTAGACAGAACCACCACTAGAGGCTTGAAGTAGTGTCCTAGACAGAACCACCCTAGAGGCTTGAAGTAGTGTCCTAGACAGAACCACCACTAGAGGCTTGAAGTAGTGTCCTAGACAGAGCCATGCTAGAGGCTTGAAGTAGTGTCCTAGCCAGAACCACCCTAGAGGCTTGTAGTGTCCTAGCCAGAACCACCGCTAGAGGCTTGTAGTGTCCTAGCCAGAACCACCGCTAGAGGCTTGTAGTGTCCTAGCCAGAACCACCGCTGGAGGCTTGAAGTAGTGTCCTAGCCAGAACCACCACTGGAGGCTTGAAGTAGTGTCCTAGACAGAACCACCACTAGAGGCTTAAAGTTGTGTCCTAGCCAGAACCACCGCTAGAGGCTTGAAGTAGTGTCCTAGACAGAACCACCGCTAGAGGCTTGAAGTAGTGTCCTAGACAGAGCCACCACTAGAGGCTTGTAGTAGTGTCCTAGACAGAACCACCGCTAGAGGCTTGAAGTAGTGTCCTAGACAGAGCCACCACTAGAGGCTTGTAGTAGTGTCCTAGACAGAACCACCACTAGAGGCTTGAAGTAGTGTCATAGACAGAACCACCGCTAGAGGCTTGAAGTAGTGGTGAGATATTCTGTATAGCTTAAGGTAACGTGTCACGCAATTAATTATTCCCTATTACTAGGCTATTCGTATTCAAATGCACTATAATTTTAGGCTACCTGTAAACTGCCCTGCACACAATCAACAAACCAACTGCATCGCCTAAGGCGGTAAGTTCTCTCTCAGACTCAATGGATAGACATTTTGGATCGTTAACAGTCCCAACAGTCCATGTATAATAATACAGTCCACACTGAAAGGAAATTACTCAAATTTGTTTAATTTTGGAGTATAGGCTAGACCAATTATGTACCAAAGATATCTTAAATCATTTTTGTTGTATGTTTTTCTGCCATGTGTAATATTTGGTAGGCTTTGTATTGTATAACTGCACAATTATAATTTTAATTATGTTTTTTTTGGGGGGGGGGCTTGCGCTTATGAATATGCATAAGATTATGAATATGCATAAGCTCTGAAATGTGTATGAGTGCTGTTGAACTTCTTTGTTCAAATTGTTCATCACAGTGATGTGAGTTTTAAAAGTAAGATGGGCCTAGTGTTTGTTATTTTCGATAACATTTGCATTGATGTCAGAGGGACAATAGAGCCCTGAGTACCAGGCCAATAGTGACCTGATGGAAGAACAATAGAGCCCTGAGTACCAGGCCATTAGGACCTGATGGAGGGACAATAGAGCCCTGAGTACCAGGTCATTAGGACCTGATGGAGGGACAATAGAGCCCTGAGTACCAGGCCATTAGAACATGATGGAGGGACAATAGAGCCCTGAGTACCAGGTCATTAGGACCTGATGGAGGGACAATAGAGCCCTGAGTACCAGGTCATTAAGACCTGATGGAGGGACAATAGAGCCCTGAGTAGCAGGTCATTAGGACCTGATGGAGGGACAATAGAGCCCTGAGTACCAGGTCATTAGGACCTGATGGAGGGACAATAGAGCCCTGAGTACCAGGTCATTAAGACCTGATGGAGGGACAATAGAGCCCTGAGTAGCAGGTCATTAGGACCTGATGGAGGGACAATAGAGCCCTGAGTACCAGGCCATTAGGACCTGATGGAGGAACAATAGAGCCCTGAGTACCAGGCCATTAGGACCTGATGGTTGTTTAACAAGCTGGGCACTACTACACATGTCCAGAGTGATTAAAAGGAGGTTACCATGACTCAACGGTCACATGCAATTTGTCTGCGGTCATGACTCATGACTGTCGGTGTGGCGGTAATACAGCCGCCGCCACAGCCCTACGTACACCAGTTTAGTGAAAAAGATTTGACCGCTAACTAACTGGCTGTTGTTCCCCTTCAGTTCCATGTCATGGTGCTGTCCTGCAAGCCACGGTTCATGGTGGGTCTGGTGGGGTGTAACCCGGCGCAGCACCTGTCCGTGTTGACCCAGCAGCTGCACTACTGCCTGGCCGACAGCGCCCTGCTACAGCCCCTCTCCCGGGGATCCATGCTGGCGCTGGCCCTCATCACCCTGGAGCTGGAGAATATCTGCCCTGACTGGCTGGCTCTCACGATCAACCTGCTCAGGAAAACACAGGTACTAAATTCTCACTATCCTCCTGGTCAGGAGAAAGCACAAGTAGGCCTGCAGTACAGTATGTTGGCATGTTGAGATAGCGGCCAGTTAGGCAGTGAGGGCTTCTACCTAAATCATACACACGTACCAGTGTTGACGTGGAGTCCAATCTGACCCCACTCCCTATCTTAGGTGATTCCACACCAGGGGAGTGGAAAATAGTTATCTCAGAATATTCTGGAAATTCTCACATAGGAACTTCATTGGGAGGAAGGAAGTTTATCAAAAGAAGACCATCGCTCTCTTCCAGAAGTTTGGATGGTGCGTAAAACCCATTCATTCAGATAAAAGGTTTTGATGTAAACTTAAAGCTTCCTTTTTAATGTTTCACTTGTTTTCATTTCGCTGCATCGGGGATCGCATTCAGACGTTTTGGCTTTACAGCCTTCTTCAGTGTCTAGGTACAAAGCTTTTTTTCATTCAAAACAACATTTGTAGGGAACACAGGTGAGCAACCCAATCAGGGATTCTACTCATCTGCCAATTAGGGATGTCTGGTCTACCTGTAGAAAAGTTGTTTTAAATGCATTTTTACATTTGTATCACAAACCATTTTTATTTATTATCATGGTGAAAGTTGGGCCCTCTTTAGATTTGTACATGACCTCCTGTAAGTTTGGGACGCCGTTTGGGTCTTTGCGTGTGTGGAAAAAAGCGACACCTTTCAAATAACACTATTTGACATGTTAAATAAGCTTTTAATTTGACGTGTTAAATAAGCTTTTAATTTGACACATTAAATGACACAGTTCTATTATAGAATGTTGTGTTGTGCTGAATTTGCCCGTGCAAGCCAAGCGCCACAGCTACTATCAGTATCACTGTCAAAGCTGTACAAACCAAGTCTGCAAACACCGGCCACGAACTGTGTGTTTACAATACCGCGTTGGTAATAAGGCATTATTTGTTTGACCTCTACCTCTGGGGTAGTTAGCTTTAGCTTGGTACCTAGCTAGCTTTAGCTTGGTACCTAGCTAGCTTTAGCTTGGTACCTAGCTAGCTTTAGCTTGGTACCTAGCTAGCTTTAGCTTGGTACCTAGCTAGCTTTAGCTTGGTACCTAGTTAGCACCAATACAACCAGCCTGAAATCAATGACCAGTAGAAACTGCAGTCATTTTCATTATTCTTAGCAATGATTTAGGAATTCTTGTGAGTAAGTATTAGCTAGGTAGCCACTTGTTGCTCACCTATTGAAATCGAACTTCAGTTCATGAAAATAAATAGCTAACCAGCTACTTTATAACCCTGTTGCCCAAAGCTAACGTTATAAACAGCCAGCTAGTGAAGCTCGACCGGACCGGGGTATGTGTTGTGAAGCTAGCCACAATAAGGATTGGGCACAATAGTGGAATTTGCTGTTTGCCTTCAAAATAAAAGTACCTCTTTTTTATTTTTCCTTTATTTAACTAGGCAAGTCAGTTAAGAACAAATTCTTATTTTCAATGACGGCCTAGGAACAGTGGGTTAACTGCCTGTTCAGGGGCAGAACGACAGATTTGTACCTTGTCAGCTCAGGGGTTTGAACTTGCAACCTTCCGGTTACTAGTCCAACGCTCTAACCGCTAGACTACCCTGCCGATATAGAAGGTTATAATTTGTGGAATCGTGACATATTTACACTAGATAGTGTTAAACAAGGTTGGAATGTGAAGCAATGAAATGGGGTATGAGTCGATGACACCCACAGAACACAACTGAAGAGTTTAAGCGAATATTAGCGTTGTAGCTCTTATCGCGGGACTGCGACTGTGTGAAATCACCTCCCCAGTCAGCCTATTGTGTGTATTGACATTCATATTGCACTGTACAGCTTTACCTAAGGGTTGAGGATCAATGAAATGGGATATCAGTCTACTCAACACCCAATATGTTTTTCCCCAATGTCGTCCTCAGAGTTATCAGACTCCAAAACATCCACGCAGTATTGTTTTTCCTCTGGAATAGTGTTCGGTACACGTAGGTTGACAATAAATGTGGCTCAATTCACAGTTGTTTCAGAGTCCTGCAATAAGAGCTATGATGCTAATGTTTCTCTGGGTGTCACTGAGTAGACTGATACCAGTCATTGATCCACAATCCATAGTTAAGGCTGTACAGTGAAATAAGTAAGTTCCCAATGCAATTCTAAAGTATAATACATACAGTGTGATTTCAACAGATTTGTGTCAAATTAACAGTCTTTTTCTTTTAGCATGATCTATTAAATGATGGCATAATTCTACTTATTTGTATTCATTTGCATCACTGTCAATGACATACTTTTATTTTGAAGGCCACTATTGTGGCTAATCCTTATTGTGGCTAGCCTCACATAGATGGGTCGGACCACCATTACTCAAATAAGAACTTTCTTATAAATTAGGGTTATTTTAGATGATGACACCTAGCTATATACCTTATGATCCGTGAACCGTACATGATACAGACAACATCTTGAACTCATCATTCTCCTTATAAGCGAGCTCTAACATAATGGGGTATGTCTAGATTCTGAAATAAAATGTTTTACATTCATTTATTCAACATATTAATATAAATATCTCAACTACCCCCATTTTTAAACACCATATTGTTTTAAGCAATTTACTCTACAATTAAATACAATTTCCAGACATTTCTGATGCATTTAATGTGCCCCACCAACACAGATTCAAAAGGAACTCCCTCTGCTGGTGATTTGCTGAATGTGCAATCCTAAAGGAGGTCTGTGATTGGTTAATGACATATAATGTACATTTTTTTATGTTATATCATCAAAAGTACCAGAGAGCCCACTCCGGGGAAATGTGACGTTTTGACGAAACTGTCTAAAAATTATTTTTTAGAAGCTAAATTAAAAAAAAAAAAAAGGGTTATTTTGAGATATTAATATAAATATGTTTAATTTTGAATAAGTTCGAGCTATAAGGAGTATTATGACTCCACGATGTATCACAGATCATAAGGTCTTACAGAAAGCATACGCACACCGAGTGTACAAAACATTAGGAACACCTGCTCTTTCTGCGACAGGCCCGACCAGGTGAAAGCGATGATCCCTTATTGATGTCATTTGTTAAATCCACTTCAATCAGTGTAGATGAAGGGGAGGAGACGGGTTAAAGAAGGATTTTAAAGCCTTGAGACAATTTGAGACATGGATTGTGTATGTGAGCCATTGAGAGGGTGAATGGACAAGACAAAATATTTAAGTGCCTTTAAACCGGTTATGGTAGTAGGTGCCAGGCGCACCGGTTTGTGTGTGTCAAGAACTGCAACGCTTCTGGGTTTTTCACGCTCAACAGTTTCCCGTGTGTATCAAGAATGGTCCACCACCCAAAGGACATCCAGCCAACTTGACACAACTGTGGGAAGCATTGGAGTCAACATGGGCCAGCGTCCCTGTGGAACGCTTTCAACACCTTGTAGAGTCCATGCCCCGACGAATTGAGGCTGTTCCGAGAGCAAAAGGGAGGTGCAACTCAATATTAGTAAGGTGTACTTAATGTTTTGTGCACTCTTGTGGGTCTCAAAGGGCTTAAAATTGCCACTTTCATCATGATTGTCTCAAAAAATGGTTTGTGATACAAATGTAAAAAGCACGTCTCAGACATCCTTCCTCCCAATGAAGATCCTGTGTGAGAATTGCCAGAACATTCTGAGATGACAAAAACATTTTCTGCTGTTGTGGAATAACCCATCTATCTCTCTTTCTCTTATGACCCTGTTCACTAAAACCCAGAACAAATAACAGGGGATAACATGGATGTTGTAGTCCCTCCCACATATTGAATTACACTTATTTTAAAATATATATATATCAGTGGTATTATCAGGATGCCTCTCGGGAACCGTTGCATAAATATAGTCCGCCTGTATTTTGACTCTAACCACGTTTCCATCCACAGTTATGTAAAGTCATTACTGTAAAATAATAAAATAAAACTCAACAGAAGTCACAACAGTTGTGATGGAAACGAGGCGTTTCGGTACAATTCTATAAATGCCGACAGATCGTTTGTTCGTTTGACACGGTGGGATCTTTTTGTGTCGGTAAAATGTAATATGGAAACGCCTTTCTATATGTATATATTTATATAATAACCAGAGTAAAACTGAGTCACGCGTGTGGTCCTCCCACCTAGGACTCGGGGGAAACCATGCAGTTTATTAGGCTACAGATTTAAATAAGTTATAAACTTCACAGGGTGGTGAAAGTGCACTTTGATGAGTTTTAATGCCCCCTTTACAATAAATATTCATTCTGGTGACATGATAATTGATGGGAAATGTGCATATTTTTTTTAATGTGGATTTTAGAATATTCGCCTGAATCTGTCGTCAATTGGATGGAAACCTAGCTATTAACATAATTATAATCAAGTCTTTCATTTATCTCCCACCCCTAGATTGACAGTTCTCAGCTGATCCGATGTCGAGAGCTGGTGTCACGTCACCTGTCCACACAGGAAGCTTCCCTGCCTCCCAACACTGTGTACATCTACCAGTCCCTGCACCACAGTCTGGACCCGGACCCTTGCACCCGGGGAAGAGAGTCCGACACCAGGCTCCCAGACAGAGACCCCCCGGCGCCATCCACGGCCCCTAGGGACAGGAGCCTCTCCTGGGTCTCCTCTACCACCCTGCTCCAGGTCCATGGACCACCCAAACCCAGCCACCACTCCCACCAAGTCTCCCTGCGCTGCAAGCACTCAGCCAAGCGCAAGGTGAGAGCTTGGCTGCTTCAACAACCGGAGTAATGTATTTTTTAACATCTACCTAGATACAGTGCATTTGGAAAGTATTCCGACCCCTTGATTATTTCCCCATTTTCTTAAGTTACAGTCTTAGTCTAAAATATATTAAATTGTTTTTTTCCCCCTCATCAATCGACACACAATATCCTGTAATGACATCCTGTAATGACATCCTGTAATGACATCCTGTAATGACAAAGCAAAAAAACGTTTATTTTTTATTTTTTTGCAAATGTATTAAAAATGAAATCACATTTACGCGAGTATTCAGACCCTTTAATCAGTACTTTTAGTTACCTTACAGACTTATTCTTAAATTGTTTTTTTCCCTCATCAATCTCCACACAATACCCCCTAATGACATCGCAATACCCCCTAATGACATCGCAATACCCCCTAATGACATCGCAATACCCCCTAATGACATCGCAATACCCCCTAATGACATCGCAATACCCCCTAATGACATCGCAATACCCCCTAATGACATCACAAAATATTACATTTCCTTAAGTAATTCAGACCCTTTACTCAGTATTTTGTTGAAGCACCTTTGGCAGCGATTACAGCATCAGGTCTTCTTGGGTTTGAAGCTACAAGCTTGGCACACCTGTATTTGGGGAGTTTCTTCCATTCTTCTCTGCAGATCCTCTCAAGCTCTGTCAGGTTGGATGGGGATTCGTTGCTGCACAGCTATTTTCAGGTCTCTCCAGAGATGTTCGATCAGGTTCAAATCCGGGCTCTGGCTGGGCCACTCACGAACATTCGGAGACTTGTCCCCAAGCCACTTCTGCCTTGTCTTGGCTGTGTGCTTAGGGTCGTTGTCCTGTTGGAAGGTGAACCTTCGCCCAATGTCTGAGGTCCTGAGCGCTCTGAAGCCTGTTTTCATCAAGGATCTCTCTGTACTTTGCTCTGTTCATCTTTGCCTCGAACCTGACTAGCCTCCCAGTCCCTGCCGCAGAAAAACAACCACATAGCATGATGCTGCCAACACCATGATTCACCGTAGGGATGGTGCCAGGTTTCTGCCAGATTTGACACTTGGCATTCAGGCCAAAGAGCTCAATCTTGGTTTCATCAGACCAGAGAATCTTGTTTCTCATTGTCTGAGAGTCCTTTAGGTGCCTTTTGGAAAACATCAAGCAGGCTTTCATGCTCCCCGAGTGGCGTAGCGGTCTAAGGCACTGCATCTCAGTGCTAGAGGCGTCGCTACAAACCCTGGTTCGATTCCAGGCTGTATCACAACCGGCCATGATTGGGGGTCCCATAGGGCGATGCACAATTGGCCCAGCGTTGTCTGGGTTTGGCCAGGGTAGGCTGTCATTATAAATAAGAATTTGTTTTTAACTGACTTGTCTAGTTAAATAAAAAATAGTGAGGAGTGGCATCCGTGTGGCCACTCCACCATAAAGCCCTGATTGGCGGTGTGCTGTAGAGATGGTTGTCCTTCTGGAAGGTTCCCCTATCTCCACAGAGGAACTCTGGAGCTCTGTCAGTGACTATCAGTTTCTTTGTCACTTCCCTGACCAAGGCCCATCTCCCCCAATTGCTCAGATAGGCCGGGCAGCAGGCTCTAGGAAGAGTCTTGATGGTTCCAAACTTCTTCCATTGAAGAATGATGGAGGCCACTGTGTTCTTGGGGATCTTCAACGCTGCTCCTCGATACAATCCTGTCTCGGAGGTCTACGGACAATTCCTTCGACCTCATGGCTTGGTTTTTGCTCTGACATGCACTGTCAACTGTGGGACCTTATATAGACAGGTGTGTGCCTTTCCAAATCATGTCCAATCAATTGAATTTATTTACCACAGATGGACTCCAATCAAGTTGTAGAAACATCTCAAGGATGATCAATGGAGCTCAATTTAGAGTCTCATAGCAAAGGGTCTGAATACTTATGCAAATAAGGCATTTCTGTTTTTATTTTAATACATTTCTAAAAATGTGTTTTCGCTTTTATCATTATGGGGCATTGTGTTGTCAATTTGTAAGTCGCTCTGGATAAGAGCGTCTGCTAAATGACTTAAATGTAAATGTATTGTGATGTCATTATGGGGCATTGTGATGTCATTATGGGGCATTGTGATGTCATTATGGGGCATTGTGATGTCATTATGGGGCATTGTGATGTCATTATGGGGTATTGTGTGTAGATTGACTAACATGTTTTATTTAATCCATTTTAGAATAAAGGCTGTAACGTAACAAAATGTGGAAAAGTTGAGGGGGTCTGAATACTTTCCGAATGCACTGTATACTATTGCTATTTGACTTGCCTTGATTATGAAAGCATATTGTGTTTATGGTAATATGTTTTGGTGAGAGCTTTGAGATGACTATTAAAATTGTATTATTGTATTATGTGCTTATAAATAATATTATTATTAAGGTGGAGGAGATGGAGGTCGACGAATTCTACGAGGGGATCAAACGACTCTACAACGAAGAGAACGGGGGCGCTCCGGAAGGAACGGCGGTAACGGGGGAGGAGCCTCTAGAGGAGAGTCCTGTCCTATTGGTCAGGAGGGAGGGCCACACCTCCCCCTGCCCCCCTCTCCAACCCGTCAGTGTCTCATAGAGAAGAAGAGGATGAAACCAAGGCCTTCTCTTCCTCTCTACCTGAGCTGCAAGGAAAATAAGTCTCAGTATTCAATGGCATTTATCCACCAACCCCAGGCCTCGATTGAGCCCCAAAAAAAGTCACCAAAAAAATATGCTATTTCATAACTATTTGTTGAGCACAAATATAAAATGATAAAAAAATATAAATGTAATATAATGATATAAATATTATCCTTCAAAAAAATAGGTCAAATTACTACTTCTTCCTGTGAGTCTCTGTGATGATATTTCTCTACGGTCATGTCATTTTATTTCTGTTTTTTGACCCTAACTAATCTAAGTTTCAATCAGTATATTTATTTTCTTTACCTTCCTCTTTTCCTGAAATAAAAAAATAATTCCCAGCATGTTGTCTTTAACCCCTCACAAAACATGTCACGTTAAGAGTTTGACTGTAAAGCGTGTAGAACTATGTTAACCTGAAGTACTGAATGTTTTTTTTTCACGTTTAATAATGGAAATATCCCCTTTCACAACTTTCCTGTCTTTGTCCCGTCACAGTGTGCTGTAGTAGTTTAACCAAAGAATGAACAAGCTACTGTCATTAATGACAATGCAGAAGTGAATCAATTTACCCAATGAAGCAATATGTTTTTAAGATAAACAACTTTGTTAAAAGAGTGTTTATCCCAAGTGGCACCCTATACCCTACATAGGCCTCTACTAAAAAGTAGTGCACTATGGGGGAGAAATAGGGTGACATTTCAGATGCAATCAAGAAGAGGGTTTGAAGATGTAGCTACCATAATTCACCTTATCTTTGCTGTTCAGAAACAACTTGCTGTTTTTTTTTGTTTGTTTATTGCCAAAAGGCTCTTGCTCTGGGGTGCTGGTAACTGCCGATGTACTGCTGACAACTTGTGGCATCAATAAAACAAGTGAAATAATCCGTCTTTATCTTGTTACTGTGTATCAAAGTGGCTTCATTGTGTCATCCCGCACATTGCTGGACATACGATGTGCATTTACTTCATTGGCTACAGTTACCCGTCTTGAAAACCAGACCCGAGGCAACATCCGGAGCATTTGAAAATGGAGGGAGGCAACGCTGATTCTAGCGCTACTTGGTTAATGTACTCAATTGGTAGAGCATGGAACACCAGGGTATCCTCACATTTGAGAAGAGTACAGCAATTAAATGATTTAGGCCGGAATGCTATGATTTTAAACGTTTTCCACGTTTCTACATTGCAACGTAGCTTTATTTTAGGTAGGTTAATTTATGTGACATCAGATTTCTTGCGGTGTGGTTATGCTGATGGTTTGTCTAAACAGCAGGTTAGAACACTTAATTTGGAAGGTTAAGAGGACAAAGGTGTAGCTAAAATGGGCTCCGAGTGGCGCAGCGGTCTAAGGCACTGCATCACAGTGCCAGAGGCGTCACTACAGACCCTGGTTCGATTCCAGGCTGTATCACAACCGACCGTGATTGGGAGTCCCATTAGGGCAGCGCACAATTGGCCCTGCGTCGTCCATATTAGAGTTTGACTGGGGTAGGCCGTTATTATTAATACGAATCTGTTGTTAACTTACTTGCCTAGTTAAAGGTTAAATAAATAAACAATGCTAGTTGTCAACAACTGTTATCCCCGGCGCGACAACTAGATGGAGCTGTAATGGAAGCCACAATGGTACAAACCATCAGCAATACAACATCTGCACGTTGCCTAATTCTCAGGGGTTTATTACGCCAATTTTTTGCAAAACGTTTCTTAAACGGAAGCAAACGAAATGGGGAGGGACCTACCTGCATTTGGCCAATTTAAAATCTCATTTTTCTCTGTTTGC
The DNA here is from genome assembly GCF_034236695.1 of Oncorhynchus nerka. Lineage (NCBI taxonomy): Eukaryota > Metazoa > Chordata > Actinopteri > Salmoniformes > Salmonidae > Oncorhynchus > Oncorhynchus nerka. The sequence continues at coordinate 7,811,107 of NC_088399.1, forward strand.
TTCTTAAATTGTAAACTGTTTCTGCAATGAATGACCATTTAAGAACCAAACCATGGGTGTATTCATTACGGAAACTGTTTACCGTTTAAGAACCAAAGGAAGCAAACGAAATGAAGAGGGTCCTACCTGAATTTCTCCAATAAATACTATTGTTTGCGTTTTCCATTTGGAGTAGGCTAAACCGTTTCTGTTGCAAAACGTTTACAGTTTAAGAACCAAACAGAAGCAAACCGAGGAAAACGACATTTTATATTGGACAAATGCAGGTAGGTCCCGCCCGGTTTCGTTTGCTTCCGTTTAAGAAACGTTTTGCAACAGAATCGGGTTAATGAATACGTCCCAGGTATGCAGGTGGAGTTGCAAATGTTCGGATGGGGCGGAGTTAATTGTTACTGGCGCAGAAAAAACCCCATCTGACACTCCATCGGGCTTGGAGCAAACAGACGGAATGGCCACCGATTTTACTCAGGATTCGGTGCTGTACTTTCTCCGGTGCAACGGTGGAAGAGTGAAGAACTCTGAATTGTTGGCGCACTTTAATGCGTTTTTAAAGGACCACAAGAACCAGACGCACAATCGGGAACTGTTTAAAAAGTTTATTAACTCCGTGGCTGTGGTGAAAACGGATGAGGGAGTTAGATACGTTGTATTGAGGAAGACATTTCTGGGCTATGTTGTTGGAGGAGATATCGCCGCAGGATCCCATTCTCCAAACCCCCCCATCGGACAACAACCTGCGCCACAGGCGAGAGAGAGAGACCGCTCGCCGAGAGATCCGGTAAACCTAAACCAGGAGAGAGGTCAGAAGGAATTGATCGAGACGCACTTGCACGTCACAAATCAGAAGTTCCATGTTCCACCGGGCAACACCATCCAACTCACAGAAAAGATATTGGCCTCGGCTGGAATTGTAAAGAAAAACAATGTGAAAAGTACAGTCAACTTCGAAAAGCCTATCCAAAGCTCCTCGCCATGTGTGACAGACCATGCGCTACCTCCGGCATCCAGCAACAAAGAGGCACCGTTCCGCCCATCTTACAATGTAGAAATATCAAAGGGCTCAGAAGATGGGAGTGGTCAGAGCATTGAAGCAAAATTGGATAAAGAACCCGTGACTCTCCCTCTTTCAGTCCCAAAACTGAATCACAAAGGCATTTACATTGGTGGTTACACACTTGGCAAGCAGTCAGTAGAACCCAAGAGGTCCTATCCGCCCCCTGAGTTCCTGTACACAGAGGTGAAACCTCCGGCACCTCAGCCTCACCTAGCACAGGTGCAACAGAATGCAGTACAGCCAAAGAGGAAGACTTCTGAAGCTGACCACAGAGGAGCCTCTGCAGCTACAGGATGGCCACTGCTCACCACTCTAGAGCATGCCAGCTCCTTTCCTTGTTTATCTGATCCTTCTGCTGCTCCCCTGACCCCTGACCCCCAGGTGACAAGGAGCAATGACAACCTGGATGGCAACCTTCACCTCCACCATAGCATCCCACAGCAGCCCAGACCAAAAGAAGATGGAGTCCCTGACCCAGTCCCTATCCCTGACATTCACAGCCAGTATCCGGAGGAGAGTAGAGCTGCTGTTCCCCAGTCTTGGGTCAAACCCCAGCCTCCCCAATGCCACCTACCCCTGGATTACCCATACCACACATCTGCTGCTGATAGTGCTAGGTCTTCTGGTTACTCAGAGCAGTACCACCACCAGGCCGACTCCGGCCTCTCCTCCCGTCACAGCCACAGCAGCCTCCTCCTTTGCCCATCACTGAACTCCAGGGATGAGTGGCCCCAGGGTTCCCGTGGAGATGAGTGCGCCAGCTATGAAGCACTCAACTACCAGGTTCTCTCGGGTGAGCAGCTCTCTCAGATGCACTGCGCCGAGAAGCAAGCCCCCTGGCCTCACTATCACTCCACCGGTTACCTTGATAACAACAAGGTGGACATAGCATCGTCATGGCACCATTCCACAGGTTATCTCCATGACGATGATGGTTCAGAGTCCAACGAGTCCACCTCTATTCCTGGTTCGGCCCCCGAGCCATTTCTCCGACCCGCCGCCCAGCGAATCAGCACACAGCTCCGCAGCCGCATGTGTCGTAGTCTCGGAGCCGGCCTGGACCAACAGTTTCCGGAGGACGGCGTCTCGGCACGGCACAACCGCCTCCACCTCCTCTCCTCCAACCTCAGCATCAGCCACTCCTTCTCCCACCCTGCCTCACGTACACCCAGCTACAGAGACCTGAGGGGGGAGATGCGATCTGGGGCCTCCAGTAACAAGAGCTTAAACAGTGGCCATGACAGCTCTTACTTCCACCGGCACAACCTGGTCCCCCTGGAGCCTAAGGAGCATGACTGGCTGGTGAAGGGCGCTGCTGGACTCTGGGCCGACATTTACACCCTGTTCAGAGATGAACCCAGCCTCCTCACCAAGAGAGACTTCATCACTGGTTATACCATCCTGCACTGGATCGCTAAACATGGAGACCACCGGGTCCTCAACACACTCTGGTACGGAGTCAACAAAGCCGGGTTGAAACTGGACGTGGATGTGAAGACTACCTGTGGCTACACGCCTCTTCACCTGGCCGCCATCCACGGAAACAACAAGATGATACGACTTCTGGTTCATAAATTCAGTGCCAACGTGGCCCTCAGGGACACTAGTGGTAAGAAGGCCTGGCAGCACCTCAGTCGCACCGGCCCAATTGACCTTCTAGAGATGCTAGGGGCCCCTCAGTGCTTGACCTCCACCGAGGGTAGCTCCTCATCCCAGTCCACAGGAGAGAGACCCACAAGGCCGGTGACATCCTCGGGCTCAGCCGCGGTGAAGAGGTCCACGTCTATAGCTGTGTTCCTGAATAAGACTCTGATGAAGTTCCCAGGACGGGAAGGTTCGCGGTCGTCCGACTCTTTAGTGTGACACTAGTGTGGCTGTCCCACTATGACCTCTATTCTAATGGCAACAGCCACTTACTAACTAAGCTGTGTTGGGGCTTCACAACGAAGATTTGACACTTAAAATCGGATTTGCTTTCTTTATGTCAAATGTTAATCCATTCATTTATTTTAATTTGTAATTTTTTTTAGACCGAATAATTGAATAAGGGGGTAGGGATTGTGTTATTGAGCTGTCTAAATTAATTTATTATGAATGGATATGACAGACAGACCTTAACTGTATCACTTGTGATAACAAAAGCAATAGAATCAGTTCCGTGAGGTCGGAGTTATAAAGAGATTGTATTTTATTATCATATATGAGTATAATTGCTTTGCATTTGTGTTTATTTTTGGCGAGAACCTTTTTGTTTGTTTGCTACTGGGGAAATGGCTTCCAGTCAAATGTTTTGTTTTTTAATGACCAGAGAAGAACCTTTTTTAAAATGTCTTCTCTCCAACAACAGTTAAGTGCTTCAGCAGTTTCATGTTTCAGGTGGTTACTTGACGCAGGAATGTGGTTTTGTTTGTTCAAAGGCCTGTCAAAGTAGCAATGTATATTACATCATCTGACTAAAGGAACAAGAATCCTCCCTTTGCACCAGGTTGAATATGATGCCAACTGTTCACTAGTTTAAATCCCCGAAGGTTGAGTGAGGTTTATAAAGTATGGCTGTTTTATTATATTGACTTGTTGTTAATATTGACACCAAAAGGTTGAATCACACAAACTGTTTTCTCTCCATGTGCTCTCATGTTTCCAGATGCAGCATGTCCTGAAGTACTAAAACAATCCAAAATGCTTTTCATTTAATGTCACTCTAAAGCCATTTCCTTAAAGACCCAGTCAAAATAGTTTTTTCCCCCCTGTGTTTTGTATAATATTGTACAGCGGCTGATGAAACTAACTCTGTAAAAGTGTTTATTTTTATTATATTTTAGCAGTGTTATTTCCTGATCGTTACTGGTTGAAAATACAATATACCCAGGGTCTTCTAATCAGCAGCTTTCCATGGTGACATGTTTTTAAATTGGTTAATATCAAGAGTTCTAAACATCTCTGCCAATAACTGCTATGTTTCAGTTCCCCCCGCCCCACTCAGACCACTCCCCCAGACACTCCTACCAAATACTTTCATGAGAAAAACATTTTCCCCCTTTCAATGGAAATCTATTACAAATCTGTTATTTGTCACATGCTTCGTAAACAGATGTAGACTGACAGTGAAATGCTTACTTAAAGATACTTTTCAGACAATGCAGTGTTAAAGATACATTTAAACAAGATTAAAAAAACAAGTAAAATACACGAAGCTACTTTATTGTTACCTAGAAATGATTTAATGTTGCTATAAAAACCGCGGCATTTGAGCCTTTTTAACATCTTATTTTTATTTGTTTTGTTTCCAAAACTAATATTATTGATCCAAGTGAAATGTTCACCTGTGTTGAACATTAAGGTGCAAGAGAGCAGGTTATAACAGAGGTTCTGATCCAAATAGCAGCATATTCCCTATGTATCACACTGCTCTGGTCAAAACTAGTCCACTATATAGGGAACGCGGTGCCATTTTGGATGCAAGAAAAAATCTCTTCAGGTGCTGGATTCATACAGTGGATGTAAACAGACATGATAAACCATTCTACGTGCCAGCTATGGCTCTGGAGGGCTGGAGGTATGTGAGGGACCGGGGGGAGGCTTCAGACTGGAGGGCTGGAGGTATGCGAGGGACCGGGGGAGGCTTCAGACTGGAGCTCTGGAGGGCTGGAGGTATGTGAGGGACCGGGGGAGGCTTCAGACTGGAGGGCTGGAGGTATGTGAGGGACCAGGGGGAGGCTTCAGACTGGAGGGCTGGAGGTATGCGAGGGACCGGGGGAGGCTTCAGACTGGAGGGCTGGAGGTATGTGAGGGACCGGGGGAGGCTTCAGACTGGAGCTCTGGAGGTATGCGAGGGACCGGGGGGAGGCTTCAGACTGGAGGGCTGGAGGTATGTGAGGGACCGGGGGGAGGCTTCAGACTGGAGGGCTGGAGGTATGTGAGGGACCGGGGGAGGCTTCAGACTGGAGGTATGTGAGGGACCGGGGGAGGCTTCAGACTGGAGGGCTGGAGGTATGTGAGGGACCAGGGGGAGGCTTCAGACTGGAGGGATGTGAGGGACCGGGGGAGGCTTCAGACTGGAGGTATGCGAGGGACCGGGGGAGGCTTCAGACTGGAGGGCTGGAGGTATGTGAGGGACCGGGGGAGGCTTCAGACTGGAGGTATGTGAGGGACCAGGGGGAGGCTTCAGACTGGAGGTATGCGAGGGACCGGGGGAGGCTTCAGACTGGAGGGCTGGAGGTATGCGAGGGACCGGGGGAGGCTTCAGACTGGAGGGCTGGAGGTATGCGAGGGACCGGGGGAGGCTTCAGACTGGAGGTATGTGAGGGACCGGGGGAGGCTTCAGATCGGGGGACCCTCCTTCTTCGCCCCTCCAGACTGGAGGGCTGGAGGTACGCGAGAGACCGGGGGAGGCTTCAGATCGGGGGATCCTCCTTCTTCGCCCCTCCAGACTGGAGCTCTGGATGTCTACCATGGCGTGGTGGGATCACGGTGGAGACCAGGTGTCTATGAAAGGCTGTGCTGTGTGAGCTGCCGGGCCGGGCCACTGTGTGGGACTTGATGAGGCATGTCGAGGAAAAACGTGTCCTTTGTGTTGCCGTCATGCTGCTACCAGGACGACACCTTCGTTGTGTCCCAAATGTCACCCTATTCCCTAAATAGTGCACTACTTTTGACCAGAACTAAGTGGGCTCTGGTCAAAAGTAGTGCACTATAAAGGGAATAGGGACATTTTTAGGACGCAACCCCTTATTGGGAGAATAGGTTCGGCGAGGTTACATTGAGACTGGCCTCCTTTTAAACTTTTATCTAACTTTTAACTCTTAACTCTTAAAGTTGATTTATACAACTTAAAACGAAATAGATTTTTTTTGCAGGCCACATGGGCGCTATCCAAGTGTAACTGTAGTACTCTGAAGGCGAGTCGTAACTTTTGACACAGTATGTTTGTGCACATGGAGACGTCTACATGTTGGGTCTTGTCACCTGGAAGAGTGCGTATGGGAGGGTGCTGTGTTTTGCAGGTTATTCAAGCTTGCGTTTCTCTGGTTGTATAACTTTGGTGAATTTCAGTTATGTAATATTGCCTGTCTGACTACAGCTTTTATCTTTCTGTATGAATAAAAGCATGTCATTGTATATTAACTGCTGTAGTTGTGAGCATTTCTGATAAACAAGCACATGTCTATTTCAACCTTTTTCTCTCAACCTGTAATTCAACAACCGGCTGTGTAGTACAGAAGATAATTACCACTATTAGGAGGAGACAACAGATCTGAGACCAGGCTGTGTAGTACAGAAGATAATTAACAGTGGAAGGCTGAGACTGTTACCAGAGGCCTGGTGATACTCTGACACTGTCATGCTAGAAGGAGACAACAGATCTGAGACCAGGCTATAGGAGGAGACAACAGATCTGAGACCAGGCTGTGTAGTACAGAAGATAATTACCAGTGGAAGGGCGAGACTGTTACCAGAGGCCTGGTGATACTCTGACACTGTCATGCTAGAAGGAGACAACAGATCTGAGACCAGGCTATAGGAGGAGACAACAGATCTGAGACCAGGCTGTGTAGTACAGAAGATAATTACCAGTGGAAGGGCGAGACTGTTACCAGAGGCCTGGTGATACTCTGACACTGTCATGCTATCATGTAACAACACCTACTGGTGTGCTCTCCTGAGCCCAAATAGTTCACTTGGACAGTCCTTAGATCAGTAGCACCATGTTGCAATGGGACTTGAATGTCCCAACACACATTTCCCCAGTCTGTTTGTGTTGTCATGCCAACCCCTTGTCACTGTAATGTTTAGGTTGAAATGGAGTTGGCAAGAGCACAAACAGATCTGGGATCAGTCTATAGGAGGAGATAACAGATCTGAGACCACGCTATAGGAGGAGACAACAGATCTGAGACCAGGCTATAGGAGGAGACAACAGATCTGAGACCAGGCTATAGGAGGAGACAACAGATATGAGACCAGGCTGTGTAGTACAGAAGATAATTAACAGTGGAAGGCTGAGACTGTTACCAGAGGCCTGGTGATACTCTGACACTGTCATGCTAGAAGGAGACAACAGATCTGAGACTACGCTATAGGAGGAGACAACAGATCTGGGACCAGGCTATAGAAGGAGACAACAGATCTGGGACCAGGCTATAGAAGGAGACAACATATCTGGGACCAGGCTATAGAAGGAGACAACAGATCTGAGACCAGGCTATAGAAGGAGACAACAGATCTGAGACCAGGCTATAGAAGGAGACAACAGATCTGGGACCAGGCTATAGAAGGAGACAACAGATCTGGGACCAGGCTATAGAAGGAGACAACAGATCTGAGACCAGGCTATAGAAGGAGACAACATATCTGGGACCAGGCTATAGAAGGAGACAACAGATCTGAGACCAGGCTATAGAAGTTGATCTAATCTCATCAATAGCATTCTAAGATACAATATGGCTGATGAGTGGAGACGTTATTGAATAGATACATAGTCAAAGTACAATAGTCACAAAGGCTCTTTAAAAATAGATTTATTCTGTAAACGAGGATCTGTTTTCTAATCGGCCTCCCTCCCCTACGTGTCATAAAGCAAGATTAACACATGGAATTAGATTACAGCAACTGTCAAATCTGTTAATTCAGTGTGATGTCACAGAAAACGCTATGGAGAAAAATATGGATGGCACCATTATTGTTTATGAATATTGTGAGATAGCTAGGACACTGCATTTGTGAGATAGCTAGGACACTGCATTAGTGAGATAGCTAGGACACTGCATTAGTGAGATAGCTAGGACACTGCATTAGTGAGATAGCTAGGTCACTGCATTAGTGAGATAGCTAGGTCACTGCATTAGTGACATAGCTAGGTCACTGCATTAGTGAGATAGCTAGGTCACTGCATTAGTGAGATAGCTAGGACACTGCATTAGTGAGATAGCTAGGTCACTGCATTAGTGAGATAGCTAGGTCACTGCATTAGTGAGATAGCTAGGTCACTGCATTAGTGAGATAGCTAGGACACTGCATTAGTGAGATAGCTAGGTCACTGCATTAGTGAGATAGCTAGGACACTGCATTAGTGAGATAGCTAGGTCACTGCATTAGTGAGATAGCTAGGTCACTGCATTAGTGAGATAGCTAGGTCACTGCATTAGTGAGATAGCTAGGTCACTGCATTAGTGAGATAGCTAGGACACTGCATTAGTGAGATAGCTAGGACACTGCATTAGTGAGATAGCTAGGACACTGCATTAGTGAGATAGCTAGGTCACTACATCAGTAAGATAGCAAGGTCACTACATTAGTGAGATAGCTGGGACAAACATTTACATATCAGCCATCTTCAGATGTATGTGGACAACAGTGGTGATATATATTCATGAATATGTGCCTGATACAGTATATTTATGAATATGTGCCTGATACAGTATATTCATGAATATGTGCCTGATACAGTATATTTATGAATATGTGCCTGATACAGTATATTCATGAATATGTGCCTGATACAGTATATTCATGAATATGTGCCTGATACAGTATATTTATGAATATGTGCCTGATACAGTATATTCATGAATATGTGCCTGATACAGTATATTCATGAATATGTGCCTGATACAGTATATTCATGAATATGTGCCTGATACAGTATATTCATGAATATGTGCCTGATACAGTATATTCATGAATATGTGCCTGATACAGTATATTCATGAATATGTGCCCGATTAGGATAGTCTGTAGATGTTTAAAAGGTGCTCTCAAAAGGATACAACAATATCAAATGGCATAGTACATTTTTTTTGAGAAGTGAAACAAGCAAGTCACACAGGAGTCGTCAGACAATGTTTAAATGGTAGGCATGTCACACATGAACTGACAGTACCAACCTACAATATTTCAACCTTCTCTATTTTTTTACCCAGATATCCCTACGAAGTGATTACCGCGGCCCAATGAGATAGCTCCACCCACAGTATGCATGTACTTACTGGGCAACAACATTCCCGAGTAACATCTGATTTACTTCCTAGAAGCCTGGTCATCATGAAGGACGCCGCCTTGTATCAGAGGAAGACCATGTGACCAGAGGTCAGTTAGAACGCCCACTGTCAACTTGCCTCATTCCATCATTTTTTCCGTTGAAAAAATATATATAACATGTTTTTTTTCTCCATCTACATATTAAAAAGCACAGCCACATAATAAAATAATATAAATAATTATTGCATTTGCTGTCAGTGTCATGGTAGCTTTTTTTTCCATTAGCGATAATTTTTTGAGTCTGAAATATAAGTATTTGAAGTAAAAATTAAAAATAAAATAAAAAGCCTTCAATTTTGTGGCTACATATTCATGTGTGTCAGAGCGTGCTGTTGTGTTGCTAAAGAAAACAGGCCTATTTCAGGTCTGGTTCCTCCTGACCAATAGGAACAGAATGAGATATACAAGTCATTCTAGATCTGTGATTCTGACCAATCAGTAGTTAACCTGCCAAAACAGAGTTCTCAGCTGTAGTGATGTGTAAAGGCAGTAGTAATATTTTGAATTACACTAGGCACTTGAACCGTGTATTAAATCAACCAAAGAGTGGCGCAGTCACAACAGAGATATGTGAAGAAGCTGGAGTAACAAAGAAGGCAGAAATATGATAAGAGGCACGACAACATATCCATCATGGTCACTTCTCATAGTTTGTCTGTCTGTACGCAAAACAAGGGAACAGACAGGTGACATCCTTCACATGAAGTCCCTTTCTCTACAGTTCATCTCTACATGGGAAGAGAGATGCTGTCTCCGTCTACTCTTCATCTGTTGTTTTGCGGCGTCATTCGTCAGACATATGTGTTGTATGTAGTAGTCTTCACCCATTGCGCCAGAGACACAGCTGCTGTATCGTGGTAGTGACCAGGACTGTTATGTTTGGGGTTTTACAGGAGTCACAGGGATGTTACAGTGACGGAGCGGACAGTATGGGTAGGACCAAGGTTAGGACTGGGACCCCTGGGGCCTAACCCTGGGTTGGAGGAGCAGCAGAGCAAGGCCTGGTGGTCCCCAGGAGAGATACTCTCTATCAGCCTGTCAAGCTGCTCGTCCCCCTGCTTGATGAGCTCGTCCAGGTGTCTCTGTCGGATCAGGAGGGCAGGTTTCATACAGACGTAATGCTGGTAGTCTCTTAGCTGCGGCCCGGTCAGGTACCCACCCAGGATGTCCAGAACCACACGCTCCCGACGATCCAGATTCTCCTTCAGCTCCCTGGCATCCTCGTGCTGACTACACAGCTGCCTGCGCTTCTGCTGTAAGGACTCCTGAGTTAACACAGATATATAGATGATTAAAAACATCCTCGTGCTGACGACACAGATTCCCGAGGGCAGAGAGAGACTGTTAGTGATAGGTGAATAGAGTCTTTACACAGAGAGACTCCTGGTTAAACTAGAGGAGATAGACATCCTGTTGCTGTAAGGACTCCTGAGTTAACACAGATAGACATCCTGTCTGCTGTAAGGACTCCTGAGTTAACACAGATAGACATCCTGTCTGCTGTAAGGACTCCTGAGTTAACACAGATAGACATCCTGTCTGCTGTAAGGACTCCTGAGTTAACACAGATATATAGATTATTAAAGACATCCTGGGGAGACAGAGGATTCTTACTATACTGAACTGAAATATAAACGCAACATGTAAAATGTTGGTCCCATGTTTCATGAGCTGAAATAAAAGATCCCAGAAATGTTCCATATGCACAGAAAGCTTATTTCTCTCAAATTTTGTGCACAAATTTGTTTCCATCCCTGTTAGTGAGCATTTCTCCTTTGCCAAGATAATCCATTCACCTGACAGGTGTGGCATATCAAGAAGCTGATTAAACAGCACGATCATTACACAGGTGCACCTTGTGCTGGGGACAATAAAAGGCCATTCTAAAATGTGCAGTTTAGTCACACAACACAATGCCACAGATGTCTCAAGTTTTGAGGGAGCATACAATTTACATGCTGACTGCAGGAATGTCCGCCAGAGCTGTTGGCAGATAATTGAATGTTCATTTCTCTACCATAAGCCACCTCCAACATAGTTTTAGAGAGCACGTGTAACCACGCCAACCCAGGACCTCCGCATCCGGCTTCTTCACCTGCGGGATCATCTGAGACCAGCCACACGGACAGGTGATGAAACTGAAGAGTATTTCTGTCTGTAATAAAGCCCTTTTGTGGGGAAAAATACTCGTTCTGACTGGCTGGACCTGGCTCCCCAGTGGGTGGGCCTGGCTCCCCAGTCGGTGGACCTGGCTCCCCAGTGGCTGGGCCTGACTCCCCAGTGGGTGGGCCTGACTCCCCAGTGGGTGGGCCTGGCTCCCCAGTGGCTGGGCCTGGCTCCCCAGTGGGTGGACCTGGCTCCCCAGTGGCTGGGCCTGGCTCCCCAGTGGATGGGCCTGGCTCCCCAGTGGATGGGCCTGGCTCCCCAGTGGGTGGACCTGGCTCCCCAGTGGATGGGCCTGGCTCCCCAGTGGGTGGACCTGACTCCCCAGTGGGTGGGCCTGGCTCCCCAGTCGGTGGACCTGGCTCCCCAGTCGGTGGACCTGGCTCCCCAGTGGCTGGGCCTGACTCCCCAGTGGGTGGGCCTGGCTCCCCAGTGGCTGGGCCTGGTTCCCCAGTGGGTGGACCTGGCTCCCCAGTGGATGGGCCTGGCTCCCCAGTGGGTGGACCTGACTCCCCAGTGGGTGGGCCTGGCTCCCCAGTGGGTGGACCTGGCTCCCCAGTGGGTGGGCCTGGCTCCCCAGTGGGTGGGCCTGGCTCCCCAGTGGGTGGGCCTGGCTCCCCAGTGAGTGGGCCTGGCTCCCCAGTGGCTGGGCCTGACTCCCCAGTGGGTGGGTCTGGCTCCCCAGTGGGTGGGCCTGACTCCCCAGTGGCTGGGCCTGGCTCCCCAGTGGCTGGGCCTGGCTCCCCAGTGGCTGGGCCTGGCTCCCCAGTGGGTGGGTCTGGCTCCCCAGTGGGTGGGTCTGGCTCCCCAGTGGGTGGGTCTGGCTCCCCAGTGGCTGGGCCTGACTCCCCAGTGGCTGGGCCTGGCTCCCCAGTGGCTGGGCCTGGCTCCCCAGTGGGTGGGTCTGGCTCCCCAGTGGCTGGGCCTGACTCCCCAGTGGCTGGGCCTGGCTCCCCAGTGGCTGGGCCTGGCTCCCCAGTGGGTGGGTCTGGCTCCCCAGTGGGTGGGTCTGGCTCCCCAGTGGCTGGGCCTGACTCCCCAGTGGCTGGGCCTGGCTCCCCAGTGGGTGGACCTGACTCCCCAGTGGGGGGATTGATTCTCTTATATGAACTGTAACTCAGTAAAATCATTGATATTGTTGCATATTGCGTTTATATTTTTGTTCTGTATATTATTGATAGAGGATTTATAGATTATTAAAGGCATCCTGGTGCAGAGACTCCTGGGGAGGATATGTGGCCTAGAGATTACTGACTAAACTACATAGACATACTGTATTTGTGCACACAATTACCTGGTACCACCTAGCGAACAGAATGTGACATCTTTAGAAAAACATTAATTGTTATTAGTGAGATAGCTAGGTCACTGCATTAGTGAGATAGCTAGGACATTGCATTAGTGAGATAGCTAGGACATTGTATTAGTGAGATAGCTAGGTCACTGCATTAGTGGGATAGCTAGGTCACTGCATTAGTGGGATAGCTAGGACACTGCATTAGTGAGATAGCTAGGACACTACATTAGTGAGATAGCTAGGTCACTGCATTAGTGAGATAGCTAGGACATTGCATTAGTGAGATAGCTAGGTCACTGCATTAGTGAGATAGCTAGGTCACTGCATTAGTGAGATAGCTAGGTCACTACATTAGTGAGATAGCTAGGTCACTACATTAGTGAGATAGCTAGGACACTGCATTAGTGAGATAGCTAGGTCACTACATTCGTGAGATAGCTAGGACATTGCATTAGTGAGATAGCTAGGACACTACATTAGTGAGATAGCTAGGTCACTACATTAGTGAGATAGCTAGGACATTGCATTAGTGAGATAGCTAGGTCACTGCATTAGTGAGATAGCTAGGTCACTGCATTAGTGAGATAGCTAGTACACTGCATTAGTGAGATAGCTAGGACACTGCATTAGTGAGATAGCTAGGACACTGCATTAGTGAGATAGCTAGGACACTGCATTAGTGAGATAGCTAGGTCACTGCATTAGTGAGATAGCTAGGTCACTGCATTAGTGAGATAGCTAGGACACTGCATTAGTGAGATAGCTAGGACACTGCATTAGTGAGATAGCTAGGACACTGCATTAGTGAGATAGCTAGGTCACTGCATTAGTGAGATAGCTAGGACACTACATTCGTGAGATAGCTAGGTCACTGCATTAGTGAGATAGCTAGGTCACTGCATTAGTGAGATAGCTAGGACACTGCATTAGTGAGATAGCTAGGTCACTGCATGTTAGGACACTACACTACGGCACTATAACTGGCAAGAATTCTACCCTGTCTTTCTTGTAGTGTTAAATAATGTTTGTTGATTAGGAAGGGGTTATATGGCATGTACCTAGGAAGAAAGGAATGTATGTCGGGGGTAGAAGGAGAACGGAGAGGAGCATTAACCTATGTTGGAACTGACCTGGATGTAAATCTGTGGAGATAAGAGAGGACAGGGAGAACTCCTCCAGAGCTCTAGTATCTGGGGGAGCCTGAAACTGTCAGCTGAGTGGTTATAAACTGTGGTGAGACTCATGAGAAAAACCCTATGTTGGTGTGTGTGTGTATGTAGGTTAGGATGGTATAATTTATTTATTCTTTATTTAACTTAGCAAGTCAGTTAAGAACAAATTCTTATTTTCAATGGCGGCCTAGGAACAGTGGGTTAACTGCCTGTTCAGGGGCAGAACGACAGATTTGTACCTTGTCAGCTCGGGGATTTGAACTTGCAAACTAGTCCAACGCTCTAACCACTAGGCTACCCTGCCGCCTCTACACTCTAACCACCAGGCTACCCTGCCGCCTCTACACTCTAACCACCAGGCTACCCTGCCGCCTCTACACTCTAACCACCAGGCTACCCTGCCGCCTCTACACTCTAACCACCAGGCTACCCTGCCGCCTCTACACTCTAACCACCAGGCTACCCTGCCGCCTCTACACTCTAACCACCAGGCTACCCTGCCGCCTCTACACTCTAACCACCAGGCTACCCTGCCGCCTCTACACTCTAACCACCAGGCTACCCTGCCGCCTCTACACTCTAACCACCAGGCTACCCTGCCGCCTCTACACTCTAACCACCAGGCTACCCTGCCGCCTCTACACTCTAACCACCAGGCTACCCTGCCGCCTCTACACTCTAACCACCAGGCTACCCTGCCGCCTCTACACTCTAACCACCAGGCTACCCTGCCGCCTCTACACTCTAACCACCAGGCTACCCTGCCGCCTCTACACTCTAACCACCAGGCTACCCTAGTGGTTGAGAGCTCTTGCAAATAAATCGGGATCTGATCAATTGTGAGGACTTTACAACCTCTGGGTGTCAGACAGATAAAGATCATTGGAATGTATGTACATTGATTACAAAAATTACTTAACAACTTCATTGTGAGACTGAGTGTTTAGCTATAACTTTTTACCAAGCATATGTTATTCTCACTACCACTTTATTCTGTGCTGCTGTAATGTAAAGTGCAACCCATTATTATAAAAACTGCTTCACTTTCCTGCATTTTGGAGTCTGTCAGTTATCTGCTTTCAACTTTTGTCTTCTCAGTCTGGGATGATGATATTTGTTGTATTTGAACATGGTATGTAATTTATTCTAAATTGTAGAAATGTTTTGATGTCAAACAAAACAAATTCATAACATCTATCTGTTGTCAACAGACTCTTTACTTTCTGGCATGGTGCTTTCCTAGTGGGGTTTATCAGCCCTCTGACCCCAGTTCTCTGTGTATAGAGCCCCATCTGGTGGACAGCAGCAGTACTGCAGCAGCAGACTTGAAAGAGGACCGCTTGTGAACATAAATAGGACGTGAAAGAGGTTATTTTGAGCTGGAAGCACCCTGAAAGAACCTGCTCAATCTTCTCTGTCGAAGAAGGGGGGGGGGGGGGGCTAAAGGGTGAGTTTTGCCAAATAAGGAATAAGTGGGAGGCGGGACAATGAGCAAGAACACACCCCTTAAAATGTATACAATGCATAACTAAGTAGCCATGTGCTATGTTGTCCTTACACAGTCCTAGGAACTGTTAATTGCAAAATGCATTTAGATTAAGCTGTAAATTACTAAATACAATTGTATTAAACTTGAACCCCTGCATGGCTGCTTACAGTATATCGTATAAATAGTTATATTTATTGTTTCCAATAGATCACTAAATTAGTACATTTTAAATTGTGATAGAAATCTGGACACAAATGTAAATAATTAAACTATTCAATAAAGTCTGTATACACAGTCCTAGCTTGAACCCCCACCACGGCTGCATACAGTGTCATTGTGGGGGTTCGATTAGTCTGGCCATCCGAGAGTGGCCATGATGTCACGTATCCTTAACACTCAGCATCCAAGCAAAGGAGACAGCCTCAGGCTGATAGATGGGACAGAAACAAAGGAGCCAGCCTCAGGCTGATAGATGGGACTGAAACAAAGGAGCCAGCCTCAGGCTGATAGATGGGACTAAAACAAAGGAGACAGCCTCAGGCTGATAGATGGAACAGAAACAAAGGAGACAGCCTCAGGCTGATAGATGGGACAGAAACAAAGGAGACAGCCTCAGGCTGATAGATGGGACTAAAACAAAGGAGCCAGCCTCAGGCTGATAGATGGGACTAAAACAAAGGAGCCAGCCTCAGGCTGATAGATGGGACTGAAACAAAGGAACCAGCCTCAGGCTGATAGATGGGACTGAAACAAAGGAGCCAGCCTCAGGCTCATAGATGGGGCTAAAACAAAGGAGCCAGCCTCAGGCTGATAGATGGGACTGAAACAAAGGAGCCAGCCTCAGGCTGATACTGTACATGTGGCTGAAACAAAGGAGCCAGCCTCAGGCTGATACATGTGACTAAAACAAAGACTCCTGAGATGTCATGAAGGTAACTTGCAGTGTTCGGGCTTGGTTTAATATCCTGCTCTGTGCTGCAGAGAGAGAAACACTCTTTACACAGCACTTCGATACGGCTACGACCGGAAGTGACTTTTTCGTAGCAGGATAGGATAATTTGGTTAAGGTTAGGAAAAGGATTAGGGAAAATGCTCTCCTAACCTGCTACAGAATATGACTTCCGGTCGTAGCTGAAAAGAGTGTGCCCCGTGTTGTAGTTGTTTAACATCTCACCCTCTCCTCTGCGCTGTCCTCTGTCTCCTCCTCTCTGTCCAGGTCGTAGAGAGCGTTATGGACCCGGGCCAGCCGGCCACACAGAGACATCAACAAGTTGACTATCTTATCCAGGTCCCCAATGAACATCCTGTACTTCTCCTTCTCGTTGGGCTTACAGCGCTCCTGGACCAGGCTCTCCATGTGGCCCCCTAGGGCCCGGAACCTCCTCTGCTCCTCACCCAGAACCTCTCTCTCCTCTCGGAGTGAGGCAACGCTAAGGGTCAGAGCCTGGAGTAGCTCCACCTAGTGGGTGGGAGGAGAGAAGTTGGCACCGACAATGTATATGTATGTCTATTGTTAGCATAAGACTCTCTGAATGATCTACCTCTCCTCTTTACCTAGAGATATGTACATGTCCTGAATGGTCTACATCGGCTCTTTACCTAGAGATATGTACATCTCCTGAATGATCTACCTCTCCTCTTTACCTAGAGATATGTACATCTCCTGAATGATCTACCTCTCCTCTTTACCCAGAGATCTGTACATCTCCTGGATGATCTACCTCTCCTCTTTACCCAGAGATATGTACATCTCCTGAATGATCTACCTCTCCTCTTTACCTAGAGATATGTACATCTCCTGAATGGTCTACCTCTCCTCTTTACCTAGAGATATGTACATCTCCTGAATGATCTACCTCTCCTCTTTACCTAGAGATATCTACATCTCCTGAATGATCTACCTCTCCTCTTTACCTAGATATATGTACATCTCCTGAATGATCTACCTCTCCTCTTTACCCAGAGATCTGTACATCTCCTGAATGATCTACCTCTCCTCTTTACCTAGAGATATATACATCTCCTGAATGGTCTACCTCTCCTCTTTACCCAGAGATATGTACATCTCCTGAATGATCTACCTCTCCTCTTTACCTAGATATATGTACATCTCCTGAATGATCTACCTCTCCTCTTTACCCAGAGATCTGTACATCTCCTGGATGATCTACCTCTCCTCTTTACCCAGAGATATGTACATCTCCTGAATGATCTACCTCTCCTCTTTACCTAGAGATCTGTACATCTCCTGGATGATCTACCTCTCCTCTTTACCCAGAGATATGTACATCTCCTGGATGATCTACCTCTCCTCTTTACCCAGAGATATGTACATCTCCTGAATGATCTACCTCTCCTCTTTACCTAGAGATATGTACATCTCCTGGATGATCTACCTCTCCTCTTTACCCAGAGATATGTACATCTCCTGAATGATCTACCTCTCCTCTTTACCTAGAGATATCTACATCTCCTGAATGATCTACCTCTCCTCTTTACCTAGAGATATCTACATCTCCTGAATGATCTACCTCTCCTCTTTACCCAGAGATCTGTACATCTCCTGAATGATCTAATCATGAGGACCATAGGTTGGATGGGCATTTTTTTGTCTTCAATTTTCCTTTTAATTGAGATTGATGTTTTATCAGTCCGTTAATTTAAAGATGAATGTAAGGTATTAAAGTTCAGACCTTTTTCTGATTGAGGTCTGCCTCTTCCTCATCCAGATCTATTCCTCTTCCCTCCTCTGTTTTCTGCAGCAGACTAGGTCCTGTAGAACAGACGCCATCTTGACTTCTACAAGGAAAGAGACAACAATGTGAGTAATAGTTAACATTACTACCACTGGAATACACTGAGACATTAGACCCTGAAACTCCCGACTGAAACTGACATATACTGCAGAATAAAGCAGGAAACAGTAAGAAGTAAGTAACACGCAGTGCACTTACAAGCAGTAGACAATAAGCAACAAGCAGTACGCAACAAGCAGTACGCAACAAGCAGTACGCAACAAGCAGTACGCAACAAGCAGTACGCAGTACGCAATAAACAACAAGCAGTACGCAATAAACAACAAGCAGTACGCAATAAACAGTACGCAATAAACAGTACGCAATAAACAGTACGCAATAAACCGTACGCAATAAACAGTACGCAATAAACAGTACGCAATAAACAGTACGCAATAAACAACAAGCAGTACGCAATAAACAACAAGCAGTACGCAATAAACAACAAGCAGTACGCAATAAACAACAAGCAGTACGCAATAAACAACAAGCAGTACGCAATAAACAACAAGCAGTACGCAATAAACAGTACGCAATAAACAGTACGCAATAAACAGTACACAATAAACAGTACGCAATAAACAAACAGTACGCAATAAAAACAATAAACAGCCAATAAACAACAAACAGTACGCAATAAAAACAACAAACAGTACGCAATAAACAACAAGCAGTACGCAATAAACAACAAGCAGTACGCAATAAACAACAAGCAGTACGCAATAAAAACAAGCAGTACGCAATAAACAACAAGCACTACGCAATAAACAACAAGCAGTACGCAATAAACAACAAGCAGTACGCAATAAACAACAAGCAGTACGCAATAAACAGTACGCAATAAACAACAAGCACTACGCAATAAACAGTACGCAATAAACAGTAAGCAATAAACAGTACGCAATAAACAACAAGCACTACGCAATAAACAACAATAAACAACAAGCACGCAATAAACAACAAGCAGTACGCAATAAACAACAAGCAGTACGCAATAAACAACAAGCAGTACGCAATAAACAAGTAAAGCATAAACGCAATAAACAACAAGCAGTACGCAATAAACAGTACGCAATAAACAACAAGCACTACGCAATAAACAACAAGCAGTACGCAATAAACAACAAGCAGTACGCAATAAACAACAAGCAGCGCAATAAACAGTACGCAATAAACAACAAGCACTACGCAATAAACAACAACAGTACGCAATAAACAACAAGCAGTAAACAATAAACAATAAACAGTACGCAATAAACAACAAGCACTACGCAATAAACAGTACGCAATAAACAACAAGCAGTACGCAATAAACAACAAGCAGTACGCAATAAACAACAAGTACGCAATAAACAACAAGCAGTACGCAACAAAACAGTACGCAAAAAACAAGTAAGCAATAAACAGTACGCAATAAACAACAAGCACTACGCAATAAACAACAAGCAGTACGCAATAAAAACAAGCAGTACGCAATAAACAACAAGCAGTACGCAATAAACAACAAGCAGTACGCAATAAACAACAAACAGCACGCAATAAACAACAAGCATACGCAACAAACAGTACGCAATAAACAACAAACAGTAATAAACAATAAACAGTACGCAATAAACAACAAGCAGTACGCAATAAACAACAAGCAGTACGCAATAAACAACAACAGTACGCAATAAACAACAAGCAGCACGCAATAAACAACAAGCAGTACGCAATAAACAACAAACAGTACGCAATAAACAACAAGCAGTACGCAATAAACAACAAGCAGTACGCAATAAACAGTACGCAATAAACAACAAACAGTACGCAATAAACAACAAACAGTACGCAATAAACAACAAGCAGTACGCAATAAACAAAACAGTACGCAATAAACAACAAGCAGTACGCAATAAACAAGTACGCAATAAACAACAAGCAGTACGCAATAAACAACAATAAACAATAAACAATAAACAGTACGCAATAAACAACAAGCAGTACGCAATAAACAACAAACAGTACGCAATAAACAACAAGCAGTACGCAATAAACAGTACGCAATAAAAACAAACAGTACGCAATAAACAACAAGCAGTACGCAATAAACAACAAACAGTACGCAATAAACAACAAGCAGTACGCAATAAACAACAAGCAGTACGCAATAAACAACAAACAGTACGCAATAAACAACAAGCAGTACGCAATAAACAGTACGCAATAAACAACAAACAGTACGCAATAAACAACAAGCAGTACGCAATAAACAACAAACACGCAATAAACGCAATAAACAACAAGCAGTACGCAATAAACAACAAGCAGTACGCAATAAACAACAAGCAGTACGCAATAAAAACAAACAGTACGCAATAAACAACAAGCAGTACGCAATAAACAAACAGTACGCAATAAACAACAAGCAAGTACGCAATAAACAACAAGCAGTACGCAATAAACAACAAGCAGCACGCAATAAACAGTACGCAATAAACAACAAGCAGTACGCAATAAACAGTACGCAATAAACAACAAGCAGTACGCAATAAACAACAAGCAGTACGCAATAAACAACAAGCAACGCAATAAACAGTACGCAATAAACAACAAGCAGTACGCAATAAACAACAAGCAGTACGCAATAAACAGTACGCAATAAAACAACAAGCAGTACGCAATAAACAACAAGCAGTACGCAATAAACAACAAGCAGTACGCAATAAATAAACAGTACGCAATAAACAACAAGCAGTACGCAATAAACAACAAGCAGTACGCAATAAACAACAAGCAGTACGCGCAAAAACAGTACGCAATAAAAACAAGCAGTACGCAATAAACAGTACGCAATAAACAACAAGCAGTACGCAATAAAAACAAGCACGCAATAAACAGTACGCAATAAAAACGCAATAAACAGTACGCAATAAACAAAACAGTACGCAATAAACAACAAGCAGTACGCAATAAACAACAAGCAGTACGCAATAAACAACAAGCAGTACGCAATAAACAGTACGCAATAAACAGTACGCAATAAAAACAAGCAGTACGCAATAAACAACAAGCAGTACGCAATAAACAACAAGCAGTACGCAATAAACAACAAGCAGTACGCAATAAATAAACAGTACGCAATAAAAACAAGTACGCAATAAACAGTACGCAACAAACAGTACGCAACAAAAACAGTACGCAATAAAAAACCGTACGCAATAAACAACAATAAACAGTACGCAATAAACAACAAGCAGTACGCAATAAACAACAAGCAGTACACAATAAACAACAAGCAGTACGCAATAAACAACAATAAACAGTACGCAATAAACAGTACGCAATAAAAACAGTACGCAATAAACAGTACGCAATAAACAGTACGCAATAAACAGTACACAATAAACAACAAGCAGTACGCAATAAACAACAAGCAGTACGCAATAAACAACAAGCAGTACGCAATAAACAACAAGCAGTACGCAATAAACAGTACACAATAAACAGTACGCAATAAACAACAAGCAGTACGCAATAAACAACAAGCAGTACGCAATAAACAACAAGCAGTACGCAATAAACAACAAGCAGTACGCAATAAACAACAAGCAGTACGCAATAAACAGTACGCAATAAACAACAAGCACTACGCAATAAACAGTACGCAATAAACAGTAAGCAATAAACAGTACGCAATAAACAACAAGCACTACGCAATAAACAGTACGCAATAAACAACAAGCAGTACGCAATAAACAACAAGCAGTACGCAATAAACAGTACGCAATAAACAACAAGCACTACGCAATAAACAGTACGCAATAAACAGTAAGCAATAAACAGTACGCAATAAACAACAAGCACTACGCAATAAACAGTACGCAATAAACAGTACGCAATAAACAGTACGCAATAAACAACAAGCAGTACGCAATAAACAACAAGCAGTACGCAATAAACAACAAGCAGTACGCAATAAACAACAAGCAGTACGCAATAAACAACAAGCAGTACGCAATAAACAACAAGCAGTACGCAATAAACAACAAGCAGTACGCAATAAACAACAAGCAGTACGCAATAAACAACAAGCAGTACGCAATAAACAACAAGCAGTACGCAATAAACAACAAGCAGTACGCAATAAACAGTACGCAATAAACAACAAACAGTACGCAATAAACAGTACGCAATAAACAACAAGCAGTACGCAATAAACAGTACGCAATAAACAACAAGCAGTACGCAATAAACAGTACGCAATAAACAACAAGCAGTACGCAATAAACAGTACGCAATAAACAGTACACAATAAACAGTACGCAATAAACAACAAGCAGTACGCAATAAACAACAAACAGTACGCAATAAGCAACAAGCAGTACGCAATAAACAGTACGCAATAAACAACAAACAGTACGCAATAAGCAACAAGCAGTACGCAATAAACAACAAACAGTACGCAATAAGCAACAAGCAGTACGCAATAAACAACAAGCAGTACGCAATAAACAACAAACAGTACGCAATAAGCAACAAGCAGTACGCAATAAACAGTACGCAATAAACAACAAACAGTACGCAATAAGCAACAAGCAGTACGCAATAAACAACAAACAGTACGCAATAAGCAACAAGCAGTACGCAATAAACAACAAGCAGTACGCAATAAACAACAAGCAGTACGCAATAAACAACAAACAGTACGCAATAAACAACAAGCAGTACGCAATAAACAACAAGCAGTACGCAATAAACAACAAGCAGTACGCAATAAACAACAAGCAGTACGCAATAAACAACAAGCAGTACGCAATAAACAGTACGCAATAAACAACAAGCAGTACGCAATAAACAGTACGCAATAAACAACAAGCAGTACGCAATAAACAACAAGCAGTACGCAATAAACAACAAGCAGTACGCAATAAACAGTACGCAATAAACAACAAGCAGTACGCAATAAACAACAAGCAGTACGCAATAAACAGTACGCAATAAACAACAAGCAGTACGCAATAAACAACAAGCAGTACGCAATAAACAACAAGCAGTACGCAATAAACAGTACGCAATAAACAACAAGCAGTACGCAATAAACAACAAGCAGTACGCAATAAACAACAAGCAGTACGCAATAAACAGTACGCAATAAACAACAAGCAGTACGCAATAAACAGTACGCAATAAACAACAAGCAGTACGCAATAAACAACAAGCAGTACGCAATAAACAACAAGCAGTACGCAATAAACAGTACGCAATAAACAACAAGCAGTACGCAATAAACAGTACGCAATAAACAACAAGCAGTACGCAATAAACAGTACGCAATAAACAGTACGCAATAAACAGTACGCAATAAACAACAAGCAGTACGCAATAAACAACAAGCAGTACGCAATAAACAGTACGCAATAAACAGTACGCAATAAACAGTACGCAATAAACAGTACGCAATAAACAACAAGCAGTACGCAATAAACAGTACGCAATAAACAACAAGCAGTACGCAACAAACAACAAGCAGTACGCAATAAACAACAAGCAGTACGCAATAAACAACAAGCAGTACGCAATAAACAACAAGCAGTACGCAATAAACAACAAGCAGTACACAATAAACAACAAGCAGTACGCAATAAACAGTACGCAATAAACAGTACGCAATAAACAGTACGCAATAAACAACAAGCAGTACGCAATAAACAGTACGCAATAAACAGTACGCAATAAACAGTACACAATAAACAACAAGCAGTACGCAATAAACAACAAGCAGTACGCAATAAACAACAAGCAGTACGCAATAAACAACAAGCAGTACGCAATAAACAGTACGCAATAAACAGTACGCAATAAACAACAAGCAGTACGCAATAAACAACAAGCAGTACGCAATAAACAACAAGCAGTAAGCAATAAACAACAAGCAGTACGTAATAAACAACAAGCAGTACGCAATAAACAACAAGCAGTACGCAATAAACAGTACGCAATAAACAGTACACAATAAACAACAAGCAGTATGCAATAAACAGTACGCAATAAACAACAAGCAGTACGCAATAAACAGTACGCAATAAACAACAAGCAGTACGCAATAAACAGTACACAATAAACAACAAGCAGTACGCAATAAACAACAAGCAGTACGCAATAAACAACAAGCAGTACGCAATAAACAACAAGCAGTACGCAATAAACAACAAGCAGTACACAATAAACAACAAGCAGTACACAATAAACAACAAGCAGTACGCAATAAACAACAAGCAGTACGTAATAAACAACAAGCAGTACACAATAAACAACAAGCAGTACACAATAAACAACAAGCAGTACACAATAAACAACAAGCAGTACGCAATAAGCAACAAGCAGTACGCAATAAACAACAAGCAGTACGCAATAAACAACAAGCAGTACGCAATAAACAACAAGCAGTACGCAATAAACAACAAGCAGTACGCAATAAACAACAAGCAGTACGCAATAAACAATAAACAGTACGCAATAAACAACAAGCAGTACGCAATAAACAACAAGCAGTACGCAATAAACAACAAGCAGTACGCAATAAACAATAAACAGTACGCAATAAACAATAAACAGTACGCAATAAACAGTACGCAATAAACAGTACGCAACAAGCAGTACGCAACAAGCAGTACGCAGTACGCAATAAACAACAAGCAGTACGCAATAAACAACAAGCAGTACGCAATAAACAGTACGCAATAAACAGTACGCAATAAACAGTACGCAATAAACAACAAGCAGTACGCAATAAACAACAAGCAGTACGCAATAAACAGTACGCAATAAACAGTACGCAACAAGCAGTACGCAACAAGCAGTACGCAGTACGCAATAAACAACAAGCAGTACGCAATAAACAACAAGCAGTACGCAATAAACAGTACGCAATAAACAGTACGCAATAAACAGTACGCAATAAACAACAAGCAGTACGCAATAAACAACAAGCAGTACGCAATAAACAGTACGCAATAAACAGTACGCAATAAACAACAAGCAGTACGCAATAAACAACAAGCAGTACACAATAAACAACAAGCAGTACACAATAAACAACAAGCAGTACGCAATAAACAACAAGCAGTACGCAATAAACAACAAGCAGTACGCAATAAACAACAAGCAGTACACAATAAACAACAAGCAGTACACAATATACACAATAAACAACAAGCAGTACGCAATAAACAACAAGCAGTACGCAATAAACAACAAGCAGTACGCAATAAACAACAAGCAGTACGCAATAAACAACAAGCAGTAAGCAATAAACAGTACGCAATAAACAACAAGCAGTAAGCAATAAACAGTACGCAATAAACAACAAGCAGTACACAATAAACAACAAGCAGTACGCAATAAACAACAAGCAGTACGCAATAAACAGTACGCAATAAACAACAAGCAGTACGCAATAAACAACAAACAGTACGCAATAAGCAACAAGCAGTACGCAATAAACAACAAGCAGTACGCAATAAACAGTACGCAATAAACAACAAGCAGTACGCAATAAACAGTACGCAATAAACAACAAGCAGTACGCAATAAACAGTACGCAATAAACAACAAGCAGTACGCAATAAACAACAAACAGTACGCAATAAACAACAAGCAGTACGCAATAAACAACAAGCAGTACGCAATAAACAGTACGCAATAAACAACAAGCAGTACGCAATAAACAGTACGCAATAAACAACAAGCAGTACGCAATAAACAACAAGCAGTACGCAATAAACAACAAACAGTACGCAATAAACAACAAGCAGTACGCAATAAACAACAAGCAGTACGCAATAAACAGTACGCAATAAACAACAAGCAGTACGCAATAAACAGTACGCAATAAACAGTACGCAATAAACAACAAGCAGTACGCAATAAACAGTACGCAATAAACAGTACGCAATAAACAACAAGCAGTACGCAATAAACAGTACGCAATAAACAGTACGCAATAAACAGTACGCAATAAACAACAAGCAGTACGCAATAAACAACAAGCAGTACGCAATAAACAGTACGCAATAAACAACAAGCAGTACGCAATAAACAACAAGCAGTACGCAATAAACAGTACGCAATAAACAGTACGCAATAAACAGTACGCAATAAACAGTACGCAATAAACAGTACGCAATAAACAGTACGCAATAAACAGTACGCAATAAACAGTACGCAATAAACAACAAGCAGTACGCAATAAACAGTACGCAATAAACAGTACGCAATAAACAGTACGCAATAAACAGTACGCAATAAACAGTACGCAATAAACAGTACGCAATAAACAGTACGCAATAAACAGTACGCAATAAACAGTACGCAATAAACAGTACGCAATAAACAACAAGCAGTACGCAATAAGCAACAAGCAGTACGCAATAAACAACAAGCAGTACGCAACAAGCAGTACGCAATAAACAGTACGCAATAAACAACAAGCAGTACGCAATAAACAGTACGCAATAAACAGTACGCAATAAACAGTACGCAATAAACAGTACGCAATAAACAACAAGCAGTACGCAATAAACAGTACGCAATAAACAACAAGCAGTACGCAATAAACAACAAGCAGTACACAATAAACAACAAGCAGTACGCAATAAACAACAAGCAGTACGCAATAAACAGTACGTAATAAACAGTACGCAATAAACAGTACGCAATAAACAACAAGCAGTACACAATAAACAACAAGCAGTACGCAATAAACAGTACGCAATAAGCAACAAGCAGTACACAATAAACAACAAGCACTACGCAATAAGCAACAAGCAGTACGCAATAAGCAACAAGCAGTACGCAATAAACAGTACGCAATAAACAGTACGCAATAAGCAAACAGTACGCAATAAACAGTACGCAATAAACAAACAGTACGCAATAAACAGTACGCAATAAACAAACAGTACGCAATAAACAGTACGCAATAAACAACAAGCAGTACGCAATAAACAGTACGCAATAAACAGTACGCAATAAACAATAAACAGTACGCAATAAACAGTACGCAATAAACAGTACGCAATAAACAGTACGCAATAAACAATAAACAGTACGCAATAAACAGTACGCAATAAACAACAAGCAGTACGCAATAAACAGTACGCAATAAACAATAAACAGTACGCAATAAACAGTACGCAATAAACAATAAGCAGTACGCAATAAACAACAAACAGTACGCAATAAACAAGCAGTACGCAATAAACAGTACGCAATAAACAATAAACAGTACGCAATAAACAGTACGCAATAAACAATAAACAGTACGCAATAAACAGTACGCAATAAACAATAAGCAGTACGCAATAAACAACAAACAGTACGCAATAAACAAGCAGTACGCAATAAACAGTACGCAATAAACAATAAACAGTACGCAATAAACAGTACGCAATAAACAGTACGCAATAAACAACAAGCAGTACGCAATAAGCAACAAGCAGTACGCAATAAGCAGTACGCAACAAGCAGTACGCAATAAACAACAAGCAGTACGCAATAAACAACAAGCAGTAAGCAATAAACAACAAGCAGTACGCAATAAACAACAAGCAGTACGCAATAAACAACAAGCAGTACGCAATAAACAACAAGCAGTACGCAATAAACAACAAGCAGTAAGCAATAAACAACAAGCAGTAAGCAATAAACAACAAGCAGTACGCAATAAACAACAAGCAGTACGCAATAAACAGTACGCAATAAACAACAAACAGTAAGCAATAAACAACAAGCAGTACGCAATAAGCAACAAGCAGTACGCAATAAACAACAAGCAGTACGCAATAAACAACAAGCAGTACGCAATAAACAGTACGCAATAAACAACAAGCAGTAAGCAATAAACAACAAGCAGTACGCAATAAACAACAAGCAGTACGCAATAAACAGTACGCAATAAACAACAAACAGTACGCAATAAACAACAAGCAGTACGCAATAAACAACAAGCAGTACGCAATAAACAACAAGCAGTACGCAATAAACAACAAGCAGTACGCAATAAACAATAAACAGTACGCAATAAACAACAAGCAGTACGCAATAAACAACAAACAGTACGCAATAAACAACAAGCAGTACGCAATAAACAGTACGCAATAAACAACAAGCAGTACGCAATAAACAACAAGCAGTACGCAATAAACAGTACGCAATAAACAACAAACAGTACGCAATAAACAACAAGCAGTACGCAATAAACAACAAGCAGTACGCAATAAACAACAAGCAGTACGCAATAAACAACAAGCAGTACGCAATAAACAATAAACAGTACGCAATAAACAACAAGCAGTACGCAATAAACAACAAACAGTACGCAATAAACAACAAGCAGTACGCAATAAACAACAAGCATAAACAAAACAGTACGCAATAAACAACAAACAGTACGCAATAAACAACAAACAGTACGCAATAAACAACAACAGTACGCGCAATAAATAAACAGTACGCAATAAACAACAAGCAGTACGCAATAAACAACAAACAGTACGCAATAAACAACGCAATAAACAACAAACAGTACGCAATAAACAATAAACAGTACGCAATAAACAACAAGCAGTACGCAATAAACAATAAACAGTACGCAATAAACAACAAGCAGTACGCAATAAACAACAAGCAGTACGCAATAAACAGTACGCAATAAACAACAAGCAGTACGCAATAAACAATAAACAGTACGCAATAAACAACAAGCAGTACGCAATAAACAATAAACAGTACGCAATAAACAACAAGCAGTGCACGCAATAAACGCAATAAACAACAAGCAGTACGCAATAAACAACAAACAGTACGCAATAAACAACGCAATAAACAACAAACAGTACGCAATAAACAACAAACAGTACGCAATAAACAACAAGCAGTACGCAATAAACAACAAGCAGTACGCAATAAACAACAAACAGTACGCAATAAACAACAAGCAGTACGCAATAAACAGTACGCAATAAACAACAAGCAGTACGCAATAAACAATAAACAGTACGCAATAAACAACAAGCAGTACGCAATAAACAATAAACAGTACGCAATAAACAACAAGCAGTACGCAATAAACAACAAGCAGTACGCAATAAACAGTACGCAATAAACAACAAGCAGTACGCAATAAACAACAAACAGTACGCAATAAACAACAACAGTACGCAATAAAACTGTAATAAACAACAAGCAGTACGCAATAAACAATAAACAGTACGCAATAAACAACAAGCAGTACGCAATAAACAACAAACAGTACGCAATAAACAACAAGCAGTACGCAATAAACAGTACGCAATAAACAACAAGCAGTACGCAATAAACAACAAACAGTACGCAATAAACAACAAGCAGTACGCAATAAACAGTACGCAATAAACAACAAGCAGTACGCAATAAACAACAAACAGTACGCAATAAACAACAAGCAGTACGCAATAAACAGTACGCAATAAACAACAAGCAGTACGCAATAAACAACAAACAGTACGCAATAAACAACAAGCAGTACGCAATAAACAACAAACAGTACGCAATAAACAACAAGCAGTACGCAATAAACAACAAACAGTACGCAATAAGCAACAAGCAGTACGCAATAAACAACAAACAGTACGCAATAAACAACAAGCAGTACGCAATAAACAACAAACAGTACGCAATAAACAACAAGCAGTACGCAATAAACAGTACGCAATAAACAACAAGCAGTACGCAATAAACAACAAACAGTACGCAATAAACAACAAGCAGTACGCAATAAACAACAAGCAGTACGCAATAAACAACAAGCAGTACGCAATAAACAGTACGCAATAAACAACAAGCAGTACGCAATAAACAGTACGCAATAAACAGTACGCAATAAACAACAAGCAGTACGCAATAAACAGTACGCAATAAACAACAAGCACTACGCAATAAGCAACAAGCAGTACGCAATAAGCAACAAACAGTACGCAATAAACAGTACGCAATAAACAGTACGCAATAAACAACAAGCAGTACGCAATAAGCAACAAGCAGTACGCAATAAACAGTACGCAATAAACAACAAGCACGCAATAAACAACAAGCAGTACGCAATAAAACAAGCAGTACGCAATAAACAACAATAAACAGTACGCAATAAGCAAAAAGCAATAAACAGTACGCAATAAAACAAACAGTACGCAATAAACAGTACGCAATAAACAGTACGCAATAAACAGTACGCAATAAACAACAAACGCAATAAACAGTACGCAATAAACAACAACAGTACGCAATAAACAGTACGCAATAAACAGTACGCAATAAACAGTACGCAATAAACAATAAACGCAATAAACAAAAACAGCACGCAATAAACAACAAGCAGTACGCAATAAACAGTACGCAATAAACAACAAACACTACGCAATAAAGCAACAAACAGTACGCAATAAACAACAAACAGTACGCAATAAACAAGCAGTACGCAATAAACAGTACGCAATAAACAAACAGTACGCAATAAACAGTACGCAATAAACAAACAGTACGCAATAAACAGTACGCAATAAACAAACGCAATAAACAATAAACAGTACGCAATAAACAACAAGCAGTACGCAATAAACAGTACGCAATAAACAATAAACAGTACGCAATAAACAGTACGCAATAAACAGTACGCAATAAACAGTACGCAATAAACAATAAACAGTACGCAATAAAAACAGCACGCAATAAACAACAAGCAGTACGCAATAAACAGTACGCAATAAAACAATAAACAGTACGCAATAAACAGTACGCAATAAACAATAAGCAGTACGCAATAAACAACAAACAGCACGCAATAAACAACAAGCAGTACGCAATAAACAGTACGCAATAAACAATAAACAGTACGCAATAAACAGCACGCAATAAACAACAATAAACAGCACGCAATAAACAGTACGCAATAAACAACAAGCAGTACGCAATAAACAACAAGCAGTACGCAATAAACAACAAGCAGTACGCAATAAACAGTACGCAATAAACACGCAATAAACAGTACGCAATAAACAACGCAATAAACAACGCAATAAACAACAAGCAGTACGCAATAAACAACAAGCAGTACACAATAAACAACAAGCAGTACGCAATAAACAACAAGCAGTACGCAATAAACAGTACGCAATAAACAGTACGCAATAAACAACAAGCAGTACGCAATAAACAACAAGCAGTACGCAATAAACAGTACGCAATAAACAACAAGCAGTACGCAATAAACAACAAGCAGTACGCAATAAACAACAAGCAGTACGCAATAAACAGTACGCAATAAACAACAAGCAGTACGCAATAAACAACAAGCAGTACGCAATAAACAACAAGCAGTAAGCAATAAACAACAAGCAGTACGCAATAAACAACAAGCAGTACGCAATAAACAACAAACAGTACGCAATAAGCAACAAGCAGTACGCAATAAACAACAAGCAGTACGCAATAAACAACAAGCAGTACGTAATAAACAACAAGCAGTACGCAATAAACAGTACGCAATAAACAGTACGCAATAAACAACAAGCAGTACGTAATAAACAACAAGCAGTACGCAATAAACAACAAGCAGTACACAATAAACAACAAGCAGTACGCAATAAACAACAAGCAGTACGCAATAAACAACAAGCAGTACACAATAAACAACAAGCAGTACGCAATAAACAACAAGCAGTACGTAATAAACAACAAGCAGTACGCAATAAACAACAAGCAGTACACAATAAACAACAAGCAGTACGCAATAAACAACAAGCAGTACGTAATAAACAACAAGCAGTACGCAATAAACAACAAGCAGTACGCAATAAACAACAAGCAGTACACAATAAACAACAAGCAGTACGCAATAAACAACAAGCAGTACACAATAAACAACAAGCAGTACGCAATAAACAACAAGCAGTACGTAATAAACAACAAGCAGTACGCAATAAACAACAAGCAGTACACAATAAACAACAAGCAGTACGCAATAAACAACAAGCAGTACGCAATAAACAACAAGCAGTACGCAATAAACAACAAGCAGTACGCAATAAACAACAAGCAGTAAGCAATAAACAACAAGCAGTACGCAATAAGCAACAAGCAGTACGTAATAAACAACAAGCAGTACGCAATAAACAACAAGCAGTACGTAATAAACAACAAGCAGTACGCAATAAACAGTACGCAATAAACAGTACGTAATAAACAACAAGCAGTACGCAATAAACAACAAGCAGTACGTAATAAACAACAAGCAGTACGCAATAAACAGTACGCAATAAACAGTACGCAATAAACAACAAGCAGTACGCAATAAACAACAAACAGTACGCAATAAACAACAAGCAGTACGCAATAAACAACAAGCAGTACGCAATAAACAGTACGCAATAAACAACAAGCAGTACGCAATAAACAGTACGCAATAAACAACAAGCAGTACGCAATAAACAGTACGCAATAAACAACAAGCAGTACGCAATAAACAGTACGCAATAAACAGTACGCAATAAACAGTACGCAATAAACAACAAGCAGTACGCAATAAACAGTACGCAATAAACAGTACGCAATAAACAGTACGCAATAAACAGTACGCAATAAACAACAAGCAGTACGCAATAAACAACAAGCAGTACGCAATAAACAACAAGCAGTACGCAATAAACAACAAGCAGTACGCAATAAACAACAAGCAGTACACAATAAACAACAAGCAGTACGCAATAAACAGTACGCAATAAACAACAAGCAGTACGCAATAAACAGTACGCAATAAACAACAAGCAGTACGCAATAAACAACAAGCAGTACGCAATAAACAACAAGCAGTACGCAATAAACAGTACGCAATAAACAGTACGCAATAAACAGTACGCAATAAACAGTACGCAATAAACAGTACGCAATAAACAGTACGCAATAAACAGTACGCAATAAACAGTACGCAATAAACAGTACGCAATAAACAACAAGCAGTACGCAATAAACAGTACGCAATAAACAGTACGCAATAAACAGTACGCAATAAACAGTACGCAATAAACAGTACGCAATAAACAGTACGCAATAAACAGTACGCAATAAACAGTACGCAATAAACAGTACGCAATAAACAGTACGCAATAAACAACAAGCAGTACGCAATAAGCAACAAGCAGTACGCAATAAGCAACAAGCAGTACGCAATAAACAGTACGCAATAAACAACAAGCAGTACGCAATAAACAACAAACAGTACGCAATAAACAGTACGCAATAAACAATAAACAGTACGCAATAAACAGTACGCAATAAACAGTACGCAATAAACAACAAGCAGTACGCAATAAACAGTACGCAATAAACAGTACGCAATAAACAGTACGCAATAAACAGTACGCAATAAACAACAAGCAGTACGCAATAAACAGTACGCAATAAGCAACAAGCAGTACGCAATAAACAACAAGCAGTACACAATAAACAACAAGCAGTACGCAATAAACAACAAGCAGTACGTAATAAACAGTACGCAATAAACAACAAGCACTACGCAATAAGCAACAAGCAGTACGCAATAAACAGTACGCAATAAACAGTACGCAATAAGCAAACAGTACGCAATAAACAGTACGCAATAAACAAACAGTACGCAATAAACAGTACGCAATAAACAAACAGTACGCAATAAACAGTACGCAATAAACAACAAGCAGTACGCAATAAACAGTACGCAATAAACAGTACGCAATAAACAATAAACAGTACGCAATAAACAGTACGCAATAAACAGTACGCAATAAACAACAAGCAGTACGCAATAAACAGTACGCAATAAACAATAAACAGTACGCAATAAACAGTACGCAATAAACAATAAGCAGTACGCAATAAACAACAAACAGTACGCAATAAACAAGCAGTACGCAATAAACAGTACGCAATAAACAATAAACAGTACGCAATAAACAGTACGCAATAAACAGTACGCAATAAACAGTACGCAATAAACAACAAGCAGTACGCAATAAACAGTACGCAATAAACAACAAACAGTACGCAATAAACAGTACGCAATAAACAGTACGCAATAAACAGTACGCAATAAACAGTACGCAATAAACAGTACGCAATAAACAGTACGCAATAAACAGTACGCAATAAACAATAAACAGTACGCAATAAACAGTACGCAATAAACAGTACGCAATAAGCAACAAGCAGTACGCAATAAACAGTACGCAATAAACAGTACGCAATAAACAGTACGCAATAAACAATACGCAATAAACAGTACGCAATAAACAGCACGCAATAAACAACGCAATAAACAGCACGCAATAAACAGCACGCAATAAACAGTACGCAATAAACAGTACGCAATAAACAATACGCAATAAACACGCAATAAACAACGCAATAAACAGTACGCAATAAACAATAAACAGTACGCAATAAACAGTACGCAATAAACAGTACGCAATAAGCAACAAGCAGTACGCAATAAACAGTACGCAATAAACAGTACGCAATAAACAGTACGCAATAAACAGTACGCAATAAACAGTACGCAATAAACAACAAGCAGTACGCAATAAACAGTACGCAATAAACAGTACGCAATAAACAACAAGCAGTACGCAATAAACAACAAGCAGTACGCAATAAACAGTACGCAATAAACAGTACGCAATAAACAGAACGCAATAAACAGTACGCAATAAACAACAAGCAGTACGCAATAAACAGTACGCAATAAACAACAAGCAGTACGCAATAAACAGTACGCAATAAACAGTACGCAATAAACAGTACGCAATAAACAGTACGCAATAAACAACAAGCAGTACGCAATAAACAGTACGCAATAAACAGTACGCAATAAACAGTACGCAATAAACAGTACGCAATAAACAACAAGCAGTACGCAATAAACAACAAGCAGTACGCAATAAACAACAAGCAGTACGCAATACGCAATAAACAACGCAATAAACAGTACGCAATAAACAACAAGCACGCAATACGCAATAAACAACAAGCAGTACGCAATAAACAGTACGCAATAAACAGTACGCAATAAACAGTACGCAATAAACAGTACGCAATAAACAACAAGCAGTACGCAATAAACAACAAGCAGTACGCAATAAACAGTACGCAATAAACAACAAGCAGTACGCAATAAACAACAAGCAGTACGCAATAAACAGTACGCAATAAACAACAAGCAGTACGCAATAAACAACAAGCAGTACGCAATAAACAGTACGCAATAAACAGTACGCAATAAACAGTACGCAATAAACAGTACGCAATAAACAACAAGCAGTACGCAATAAACAACAAGCAGTACGCAATAAACAACAAGCAGTACGCAATAAACAACAAGCAGTACGCAATAAACAGTACGCAATAAACAGTACGCAATAAACAGTACGCAATAAACAGTACGCAATAAACAACAAGCAGTACGCAATAAACAGTACGCAATAAACAGTACGCAATAAACAGTACGCAATAAACAGTACGCAATAAACAGTACGCAATAAACAGTACGCAATAAACAGTACGCAATAAACAACAAGCAGTACGCAATAAACAGTACGCAATAAACAGTACGCAATAAACAGTACGCAATAAACAGTACGCAATAAACAACAAGCAGTACGCAATAAACAGTACGCAATAAACAGTACGCAATAAACAGTACGCAATAAACAACAAGCAGTACGCAATAAACAGTACGCAATAAACAGTACGCAATAAACAGTACGCAATAAACAGTACGCAATAAACAGTACGCAATAAACAACAAGCAGTACGCAATAAACAGTACGCAATAAACAGTACGCAATAAACAGTACGCAATAAACAACAAGCAGTACGCAATAAACAGTACGCAATAAACAGTACGCAATAAACAGTACGCAATAAACAACAAGCAGTACGCAATAAACAGTACGCAATAAACAGTACGCAATAAACAGTACGCAATAAACAACAAGCAGTACGCAATAAACAGTACGCAATAAACAGTACGCAATAAACAGTACGCAATAAACAGTACGCAATAAACAGTACGCAATAAACAACAAGCAGTACGCAATAAACAACAAGCAGTACGCAATAAACAACAAGCAGTACGCAATAAACAGTACGCAATAAACAACAAGCAGTACGCAATAAACAACAAGCAGTACGCAATAAACAGTACGCAATAAACAACAAGCAGTACGCAATAAACAACAAGCAGTACGCAATAAACAGTACGCAATAAACAGTACGCAATAAACAGTACGCAATAAACAGTACGCAATAAACAACAAGCAGTACGCAATAAACAGTACGCAATAAACAACAAGCAGTACGCAATAAACAGTACGCAATAAACAGTACGCAATAAACAGTACGCAATAAACAGTACGCAATAAACAACAAGCAGTACGCAATAAACAACAAGCAGTACGCAATAAACAACAAGCAGTACGCAATAAACAGTACGCAATAAACAGTACGCAATAAACAGTACGCAATAAACAGTACGCAATAAACAGTACGCAATAAACAACAAGCAGTACGCAATAAACAACAAGCAGTACGCAATAAACAACAAGCAGTACGCAATAAACAACAAGCAGTACACAATAAACAGCACGCAATAAACAGTACGCAATAAACAGCACGCAATAAACAGCACGCAATAAACAGTACGCAATAAACAACAAGCAGTACGCAATAAGCAACAAGCAGTACGCAATAAACAACAAGCAGTACACAATAAACAGTACGCAATAAACAGTACGCAATAAACAGTACGCAATAAACAGTACGCAATAAACAGTACGCAATAAGCAACAAGCAGTACGCAATAAACAGCACGCAATAAACAGCACGCAATAAACAGCACGCAATAAACAACAAGCAGCACGCAATAAACAGCACGCAATAAACAGCACGCACGCAATAAACAGCACGCAATAAACAGCACGCAATAAACAGCACGCAATAAACAGTACGCAATAAAAACAAGCAGCACGCAATAAACAACAAGCAGTACGCAATAAGCAACAAGCAGTACGCAATAAACAGTACGCAATAAACAACAAGCAGTACGCAACAAGCAGTACGTAATAAACAGTACGCAATAAACAGTACGCAATAAACAGTACGCAATAAACAGTACGCAATAAACAGTACGCAATAAACAGTACGCAATAAACAGTACGCAATAAACAACAAGCAGTACGCAATAAACAACAAGCAGTACGTAATAAACAGTACGCAATAAACAACAAGCACTACGCAATAAGCAACAAGCAGTACGCAATAAGCAACAAGCAGTACGCAATAAACAGTACGCAATAAACAGTACGCAATAAGCAAACAGTACGCAATAAACAGTACGCAATAAACAAACAGTACGCAATAAACAGTACGCAATAAACAAACAGTACGCAATAAACAGTACGCAATAAACAACAAGCAGTACGCAATAAACAGTACGCAATAAACAGTACGCAATAAACAATAAACAGTACGCAATAAACAGTACGCAATAAACAGTACGCAATAAACAGTACGCAATAAACAATAAACAGTACGCAATAAACAGTACGCAATAAACAACAAGCAGTACGCAATAAACAGTACGCAATAAACAATAAACAGTACGCAATAAACAGTACGCAATAAACAATAAGCAGTACGCAATAAACAACAAACAGTACGCAATAAACAAGCAGTACGCAATAAACAGTACGCAATAAACAATAAACAGTACGCAATAAACAGTACGCAATAAACAGTACGCAATAAACAGTACGCAATAAACAACAAACAGTACGCAATAAACAGTACGCAATAAACAGTACGCAATAAACAACAAACAGTACGCAATAAACAGCACGCAATAAACAGTACGCAATAAACAACAAGCAGTAAACAATACGCAATAAACAGTACGCAATAAACAACAAACAGTACGCAATAAACAGCACGCAATAAACAGTACGCAATAAACAGCACGCAATAAACAGTACGCAATAAACAATAAACAGTACGCAATAAACAGCACGCAATAAACAGTACGCAATAAACAGTACGCAATAAACAGTACGCAATAAACAATAAACAGCACGCAATAAACAGTACGCAATAAACAGTACGCAATAAGCAACAAGCAGTACGCAATAAACAGTACGCAATAAACAGTACGCAATAAACAGTACGCAATAAACAATACGCAATAAACAGTACGCAATAAACAGTACGCAATAAACAGTACGCAATAAACAGTACGCAATAAACAGTACGCAATAAACAGTACGCAATAAACAGTACGCAATAAACAATACGCAATAAACAGTACGCAATAAACAGTACGCAATAAACAGTACGCAATAAACAATAAACAGTACGCAATAAACAGTACGCAATAAACAGTACGCAATAAGCAACAAGCAGTACGCAATAAACAGTACGCAATAAACAGTACGCAATAAACAGTACGCAATAAACAGTACGCAATAAACAACAAGCAGTACGCAATAAACAACAAGCAGTACGCAATAAACAACAAGCAGTACGCAATAAACAACAAGCAGTACGCAATAAACAGTACGCAATAAGCAACAAGCAGTACGCAATAAACAGTACGCAATAAACAGTACGCAATAAACAGTACGCAATAAACAGTACGCAATAAACAACAAGCAGTACGCAATAAACAACAAGCAGTACGCAATAAACAACAAGCAGTACGCAATAAACAGTACGCAATAAACAACAAGCAGTACGCAATAAACAACAAGCAGTACGCAATAAACAGTACGCAATAAACAGTACGCAATAAACAGTACGCAATAAACAGTACGCAATAAACAGTACGCAATAAACAACAAGCAGTACGCAATAAACAGTACGCAATAAACAGTACGCAATAAACAGTACGCAATAAACAGTACGCAATAAACAACAAGCAGTACGCAATAAACAACAAGCAGTACGCAATAAACAACAAGCAGTACGCAATAAACAGTACGCAATAAACAGTACGCAATAAACAACAAGCAGTACGCAATAAACAACAAGCAGTACGCAATAAACAACAAGCAGTACGCAATAAACAACAAGCAGTACGCAATAAACAGTACGCAATAAACAGTACGCAATAAACAACAAGCAGTACGCAATAAACAACAAGCAGTACGCAATAAACAGTACGCAATAAACAACAAGCAGTACGCAATAAACAACAAGCAGCAATAAACGCAATAAACAACGCAATAAACAGTACGCAATAAACAACAAGCAGTACGCAATAAACAACAAGCAGTACGCAATAAACAACAAGCAGTACGCAATAAACAACAAGCAGTACGCAATAAACAGTACGCAATAAACAGTACGCAATAAACAGTACGCAATAAACAGTACGCAATAAACAACAAGCAGTACGCAATAAACAGTACGCAATAAACAGTACGCAATAAACAGTACGCAATAAACAGTACGCAATAAACAGTACGCAATAAACAGTACGCAATAAACAGTACGCAATAAACAACAAGCAGTACGCAATAAACAGTACGCAATAAACAGTACGCAATAAACAGTACGCAATAAACAGTACGCAATAAACAACAAGCAGTACGCAATAAACAGTACGCAATAAACAGTACGCAATAAACAGTACGCAATAAACAACAAGCAGTACGCAATAAACAGTACGCAATAAACAGTACGCAATAAACAGTACGCAATAAACAGTACGCAATAAACAGTACGCAATAAACAACAAGCAGTACGCAATAAACAGTACGCAATAAACAGTACGCAATAAACAGTACGCAATAAACAGTACGCAATAAACAACAAGCAGTACGCAATAAACAGTACGCAATAAACAGTACGCAATAAACAGTACGCAATAAACAACAAGCACGCAATAAACAGCACGCAATAAACACAGCAATAAACACGCAATAAACAGCACGCAATAAACAGCACGCAATAAACAGTACGCAATAAAAACAATAAACAACAAGCAGTACGCAATAAACAGTACGCAATAAACAGTACGCAATAAACAGTACGCAATAAACAACAAGCAGTACGCAATAAACAGTACGCAATAAACAGTACGCAATAAACAGTACGCAATAAACAACAAGCAGTACGCAATAAACAGTACGCAATAAACAGTACGCAATAAGCAGTACGCAATAAACAGTACGCAATAAACAACAAGCAGTACGCAATAAACAACAAGCAGTACGCAATAAACAACAAGCAGTACGCAATAAACAACAAGCAGTACGCAATAAACAGTACGCAATAAACAGTACGCAATAAACAACAAGCAGTACGCAATAAACAACAAGCAGTACGCAATAAACAGTACGCAATAAACAGTACGCAATAAACAGTACGCAATAAACAACAAGCAGTACGCAATAAACAGTACGCAATAAACAACAAGCAGTACGCAATAAACAGTACGCAATAAACAGTACGCAATAAACAGTACGCAATAAACAGTACGCAATAAACAACAAGCAGTACGCAATAAACAACAAGCAGTACGCAATAAACAACAAGCAGTACGCAATAAACAGTACGCAATAAACAGTACGCAATAAACAGTACGCAATAAACAGTACGCAATAAACAGTACGCAATAAACAACAAGCAGTACGCAATAAACAACAAGCAGTACGCAATAAACAACAAGCAGTACGCAATAAACAACAAGCAGTACACAATAAACAGTACGCAATAAACAGTACGCAATAAACAGTACGCAATAAACAGTACGCAATAAACAGTACGCAATAAACAACAAGCAGTACGCAATAAGCAACAAGCAGTACGCAATAAACAACAAGCAGTACACAATAAACAGTACGCAATAAACAGTACGCAATAAACAGTACGCAATAAACAGTACGCAATAAACAGTACGCAATAAGCAACAAGCAGTACGCAATAAACAGTACGCAATAAACAGTACGCAATAAACAGTACGCAATAAACAACAAGCAGTACGCAATAAACAGTACGCAATAAACAGTACGCAATAAACAGTACGCAATAAACAGTACGCAATAAACAGTACGCAATAAACAGTACGCAATAAACAGTACGCAATAAACAACAAGCAGTACGCAATAAGCAACAAGCAGTACGCAATAAGCAACAAGCAGTACGCAATAAACAGTACGCAATAAACAACAAGCAGTACGCAACAAGCAGTACGTAATAAACAGTACGCAATAAACAGTACGCAATAAACAGTACGCAATAAACAGTACGCAATAAACAGTACGCAATAAACAGTACGCAATAAACAGTACGCAATAAACAACAAGCAGTACGCAATAAACAACAAGCAGTACGTAATAAACAGTACGCAATAAACAACAAGCACTACGCAATAAGCAACAAGCAGTACGCAATAAACAGTACGCAATAAACAGTACGCAATAAGCAACAAGCAGTACGCAATAAACAGTACGCAATAAGCAACAAGCAGTACGCAATAAACAGTACGCAATAAGCAACAAGCAGTACGCAATAAACAGTACGCAATAAACAGTACGCAATAAGCAAACAGTACGCAATAAACAGTACGCAATAAACAAACAGTACGCAATAAACAGTACGCAATAAACAAACAGTACGCAATAAACAGTACGCAATAAACAACAAGCAGTACGCAATAAACAGTACGCAATAAACAGTACGCAATAAACAATAAACAGTACGCAATAAACAGTACGCAATAAACAGTACGCAATAAACAGTACGCAATAAACAATAAACAGTACGCAATAAACAGTACGCAATAAACAACAAGC
Organism: Oncorhynchus nerka; assembly: GCF_034236695.1. Classification (NCBI taxonomy): domain Eukaryota; kingdom Metazoa; phylum Chordata; class Actinopteri; order Salmoniformes; family Salmonidae; genus Oncorhynchus; species Oncorhynchus nerka. Next base: position 7,853,011 of record NC_088399.1, read on the forward strand.
AGTACGCAATAAACAGTACGCAATAAACAATAAACAGTACGCAATAAACAGTACGCAATAAACAATAAGCAGTACGCAATAAACAACAAACAGTACGCAATAAACAAGCAGTACGCAATAAACAGTACGCAATAAACAATAAACAGTACGCAATAAACAGTACGCAATAAACAGTACGCAATAAACAGTACGCAATAAACAACAAACAGTACGCAATAAACAGTACGCAATAAACAGTACGCAATAAACAACAAACAGTACGCAATAAACAGTACGCAATAAACAGTACGCAATAAACAACAAGCAGTAAACAATACGCAATAAACAGTACGCAATAAACAACAAACAGTACGCAATAAACAGTACGCAATAAACAGTACGCAATAAACAGTACGCAATAAACAGTACGCAATAAACAATAAACAGTACGCAATAAACAGTACGCAATAAACAGTACGCAATAAACAGTACGCAATAAACAGTACGCAATAAACAATAAACAGTACGCAATAAACAGTACGCAATAAACAGTACGCAATAAGCAACAAGCAGTACGCAATAAACAGTACGCAATAAACAGTACGCAATAAACAGTACGCAATAAACAATACGCAATAAACAGTACGCAATAAACAGTACGCAATAAACAGTACGCAATAAACAGTACGCAATAAACAGTACGCAATAAACAGTACGCAATAAACAGTACGCAATAAACAATACGCAATAAACAGTACGCAATAAACAGTACGCAATAAACAGTACGCAATAAACAATAAACAGTACGCAATAAACAGTACGCAATAAACAGTACGCAATAAGCAACAAGCAGTACGCAATAAACAGTACGCAATAAACAGTACGCAATAAACAGTACGCAATAAACAACAAGCAGTACGCAATAAACAACAAGCAGTACGCAATAAACAACAAGCAGTACGCAATAAACAGTACGCAATAAACAACAAGCAGTACGCAATAAACAACAAGCAGTACGCAATAAACAACAAGCAGTACGCAATAAACAGTACGCAATAAACAGTACGCAATAAACAACAAGCAGTACGCAATAAACAACAAGCAGTACGCAATAAACAGTACGCAATAAACAGTACGCAATAAACAGTACGCAATAAACAGTACGCAATAAACAACAAGCAGTACGCAATAAACAGTACGCAATAAACAGTACGCAATAAACAGTACGCAATAAACAGTACGCAATAAACAACAAGCAGTACGCAATAAACAGTACGCAATAAACAGTACGCAATAAACAACAAGCAGTACGCAATAAACAATAAACAGTACGCAATAAACAGTACGCAATAAACAGTACGCAATAAACAACAAGCAGTACGCAATAAACAACAAGCAGTACGCAATAAACAGTACGCAATAAACAGTACGCAATAAACAGTACGCAATAAACAGCACGCAATAAACAAAACAGTACGCAATAAACAACAATAAACAGTACGCAATAAACAGTACGCAATAAACAGTACGCAATAAACAACAAGCAGCAATAAACAATAAACAGCACGCAATAAACAGTACGCAATAAACAGTACGCAATAAACAGTACGCAATAAACAGTACGCAATAAACAGTACGCAATAAACAGTACGCAATAAACAGTACGCAATAAACAGTACGCAATAAACAGTACGCAATAAACAACAAGCAGTACGCAATAAACAGTACGCAATAAACAGTACGCAATAAAAACAACAACAGTACGCAATAAACAATAAACAGTACGCAATAAACAGTACGCAATAAACAGTACGTAATAAACAGTACGCAATAAACAACAAGCAGTACGCAATAAACAGTACGCAATAAACAACAAGCAGCACGCAATAAACAATAAACAGCACGCAATAAACAACGCAATAAACAATAAACAATAAACAGTACGCAATAAACAGTACGCAATAAACAACAAGCAGTAAACAATAAACAGTACGCAATAAACAACAATAAACAGTACGCAATAAACAGTACGCAATAAACAACAAGCAGTACGCAATAAACAACAAGCAGTACGCAATAAACAGTACGCAATAAACAGTACGCAATAAACAGTACGCAATAAACAGTACGCAATAAACAGTACGCAATAAACAACAAGCAGTACGCAATAAACAACAAGCAGTACGCAATAAACAGTACGCAATAAACAGTACGCAATAAACAGTACGCAATAAACAACAAGCAGTACGCAATAAACAACAAGCAGTACGCAATAAACAGTACGCAATAAACAACAAGCAGTACGCAATAAACAACAAGCAGTACGCAATAAACAGTACGCAATAAACAACAAGCAGTACGCAATAAACAACAAGCAGTACGCAATAAACAGTACGCAATAAACAGTACGCAATAAACAGTACGCAATAAACAGTACGCAATAAACAACAAGCAGTACGCAATAAACAACAAGCAGTACGCAATAAACAACAAGCAGTACGCAATAAACAGTACGCAATAAACAGTACGCAATAAACAGTACGCAATAAACAACAAGCAGTACGCAATAGCAACAAGCAGTACACAATAAACAGTACGCAATAAACAGTACGCAATAAACAGTACGCAATAAACAACAAGCAGTACGCAATAAGCAACAAGCAGTACGCAATAAACAGTACGCAATAAACAGTACGCAATAAACAGTACGCAACAAGCAGTACGCAATAAACAGTACGCAATAAACAGTACGCAATAAACAGTACGCAATAAACAGTACGCAATAAACAGTACGCAATAAACAGTACGCAATAAACAACAAGCAGTACGCAATAAGCAACAAGCAGTACGCAATAAACAAACAGTACGCAATAAACAAACAGTACGCAATAAACAAACAGTACGCAATAAACAGTACGCAATAAACAGTACGCAATAAACAAACAGTACGCAATAAACAAACAGTACGCAATAAACAGTACGCAATAAACAGTACGCAATAAACAGTACGCAATAAACAGTACGCAATAAACAAACAGTACGCAATAAACAAACAGTACGCAATAAACAAACAGTACGCAATAAACAGTACGCAATAAACAGTACGCAATAAACAAACAGTACGCAATAAACAAACAGTACGCAATAAACAAACAGTACGCAATAAACAAACAGTACGCAATAAACAAACAGTACGCAATAAACAGTAAGCAATAAACAGTACGCAATAAACAAACAGTACGCAATAAACAGTACGCAATAAACAAACAGTACGCAATAAACAGTACGCAATAAACAAACAGTACGCAATAAACAGTACGCAATAAACAAACAGTACGCAATAAACAGTACGCAATAAACAGTACGCAATAAACAGTACGCAATAAACAGTACGCAATAAGCAAACAGTACGCAATAAACAAACAGTACGCAATAAACAGTACGCAATAAACAGTACGCAATAAACAGTACGCAATAAGCAAACAGTACGCAATAAACAAACAGTACGCAATAAACAGTACGCAATAAACAAACAGTACGCAATAAACAGTACGCAATAAACAGTACGCAATAAACAGTACGCAATAAACAAACAGTACGCAATAAACAGTACGCAATAAACAGTACGCAATAAACAAGCAGTACGCAACAAGCAGTATGCAGTACGCAACAAGCAGTATGCAACAAGCAGTATGCAGTACGCAACAAGCAGTATGCAACAAGCAGTATGCAGTACGCAACAAGCAGTATGCAACAAGCAGTATGCAGTACGCAACAAGCAGTATGCAACAAGCAGTATGCAGTACGCAACAAGCAGTATGCATCAAGCAGTATGCAGTACGCAACAAGCAGTATGCAACAAGCAGTATGCAGTACGCAACAAGCAGTATGCAACAAGCAGTATGCAGTACGCAACAAGCAGTACGCAACAAGCAGTATGCAGTACGCAACAAGCAGTATGCAGTACGCAACAAGCAGTATGCAGTACGCAACAAGCAGTATGCAGTACGCAACAAGCAGTACGCAACAAGCAGTATACAGTACACAACAAGCAGTACGCAACAAGCAGTATGCAGTACGCAACAAGCAGTATGCAACAAGCAGTATGCAGTACGCAACAAGCAGTATGCAGTACGCAACAAGCAGTACGCAACAAGCAGTATGCAGTACGCAACAAGCAGTAAGCGACAAGCAGTATGCAATTAGCAGTACGCAACATGCAGTATACAGTACGCAACAAGCAGTATGCAGTACGCAACAAGCAGTACGCAACAAGCAGTATGCAGTACGCAACAAGCAGTACGCAACAAGCAGTATGCAGTATGCAACAAGCAGTATGCAATTAGCAGTACGCAACATGCAGTACACAACAAGCAGTACGCAACAAGCAGTATGCAGTACGCAACAAGCAGTACGCAACAAGCAGTATACAGTACGCAACAAGCAGTATGCAGTACGCAACAAGCAGTACGCAACAAGCAGTATGCAGTACGCAACAAGCAGTAAGCGACAAGCAGTATGCAATTAGCAGTACGCAACAAGCAGTAAGCGACAAGCAGTATGCAATTAGCAGTACTCAACAAGCAGTAAGCGACAAGCAGTATGCAATTAGCAGTACGCAACATGCAGTAAGTGACAAGCAGTGCTCAACAAGCAGTACGCAACAAGCAGTAAGCGACAAGCAGTAAGCGACAAGCAGTACGCAACAAGCAGTAAGCGACAAGCAGTACGCAACAAGCAGTACGCAACAAGCAGTAAGCGACAAGCAGTACGCACCAAGCAGTACGCAACAAGCAGTACGCAACAAGCAGTAAGCGACAAGCAGTAAGCGACAAGCAGTAAGCGACAAGCAGTAAGCGACAAGCAGTACGCAACAAGCAGTACGCACCATGCAGTAGGCAACATGCAGTAAGCAACATGCAGTAAGCAACATGCAGTACGCAATAAACAGTACGCAATAAACAGTACGCAATAAACAGTACGCAATAAACAGTACGCAATAAACAGTACGCAATAAACAGTACGCAATAAACAGTACGCAATAAGCAACAAGCAGTACGCAATAAACAGTACGCAATGAACAAACAGTACGCAATAAACAGTACGCAATAAACAAACAGTACGCAATAAACAGTACGCAATAAACAAACAGTACGCAATAAACAAACAGTACGCAATAAACAAACAGTACGCAATAAACAAACAGTACGCAATAAACAAACAGTACGCAATAAACAGTACGCAATAAACAAACAGTACGCAATAAACAAACAGTACGCAATAAACAGTACGCAATAAACAAACAGTACGCAATAAACAAACAGTACGCAATAAACAGTACGCAATAAACAAACAGTACGCAATAAACAGTACGCAATAAACAGTACGCAATAAGCAAACAGTACGCAATAAACAGTACGCAATAAACAAACAGTACGCAATAAACAAACAGTACGCAATAAACAAACAGTACGCAATAAACAAACAGTACGCAATAAACAAACAGTACGCAATAAACAGTACGCAATAAACAGTACGCAATAAACAAACAGTACGCAATAAACAGTACGCAATAAACAGTACGCAATAAACAACAAGCAGTACGCAATAAACAACAAACAGTACGCAATAAACAGTACGCAATAAACAACAAGCAGTACGCAATAAACAGTACGCAATAAACAACAAGCAGTACGCAATAAACAGTACGCAATAAACAACAAGCAGTACGCAATAAACAACAAACAGTACGCAATAAACAGTACGCAATAAACAACAAACAGTACGCAATAAACAACAAACAGTACGCAATAAACAGTACGCAATAAACAACAAACAGTACGCAATAAACAGTACGCAATAAACAACAAACAGTACGCAATAAACAACAAACAGTACGCAATAAACAGTACGCAATAAACAACAAGCAGTACGCAATAAACAGTACGCAATAAACAACAAGCAGTACGCAATAAACAGTACGCAATAAACAGTACGCAATAAACAACAAGCAGTACGCAATAAACAACAAGCAGTACGCAATAAACAGTACGCAATAAACAACAAACAGTACGCAATAAACAACAAACAGTACGCAATAAACAGTACGCAATAAACAACAAGCAGTACGCAATAAACAACAAGCAGTACGCAATAAACAGTACGCAATAAACAACAAACAGTACGCAATAAACAGTACGCAATAAACAACAAACAGTACGCAATAAACAACAAGCAGTACGCAATAAACAGTACGCAATAAACAACAAACAGTACGCAATAAACAACAAACAGTACGCAATAAACAGTACGCAATAAACAACAAACAGTACGCAATAAACAGTACGCAATAAACAAACAGTACGCAATAAACAGTACGCAATAAACAGTACGCAATAAACAGTACGCAATAAACAACAAGCAGTACGCAATAAACAGTACGCAATAAACAACAAGCAGTACGCAATAAACAGTATGCAACAAGCAGTATGCAGTACGCAACAAGCAGTATGCAACAAGCAGTATGCAGTACGCAACAAGCAGTATGCAACAAGCAGTATGCAGTACGCAACAAGCAGTATGCAACAAGCAGTATGCAGTACGCAACAAGCAGTATGCATCAAGCAGTATGCAGTACGCAACAAGCAGTATGCAACAAGCAGTATGCAACAAGCAGTATGCAGTACGCAACAAGCAGTACGCAACAAGCAGTATGCAGTACGCAACAAGCAGTATGCAGTACGCAACAAGCAGTATGCAGTACGCAACAAGCAGTACGCAACAAGCAGTATACAGTACGCAACAAGCAGTATGCAACAAGCAGTATGCAGTACGCAACAAGCAGTATGCAACAAGCAGTATGCAGTACGCAACAAGCAGTATGCAGTACGCAACAAGCAGTACGCAACAAGCAGTATACAGTACGCAACAAGCAGTACGCAACAAGCAGTATGCAGTACGCAACAAGCAGTACGCAACAAGCAGTATGCAGTATGCAACAAGCAGTAAGCGACAAGCAGTATGCAATTAGCAGTACGCAACATGCAGTATACAGTACGCAACAAGCAGTATGCAGTACGCAACAAGCAGTACGCAACAAGCAATTAGCAGTACGCAACAAGCAGTAAGCGACAAGCAGTATGCAATTAGCAGTACGCAACATGCAGTATACAGTACGCAACAAGTAGTATGCAGTACGCAAGAAGCAGTACGCAACAAGCAGTATGCAGTACGCAACAAGCAGTACGCAACAAGCAGTATGCAGTATGCAACAAGCAGTAAGCGACAAGCAGTATGCAATTAGCAGTACGCAACAAGCAGTACGCAACAAGCAGTATACAGTACGCAACAAGCAGTATGCAGTACGCAACAAGCAGTACGCAACAAGCAGTATGCAGTACGCAACAAGCAGTAAGCGACAAGCAGTATGCAATTAGCAGTACGCAACAAGCAGTAAGCGACAAGCAGTATGCAATTAGCAGTACTCAACAAGCAGTAAGCAGTATGCAATTAGCAGTACGCAACATGCAGTAAGTGACAAGCAGTGCTCAACAAGCAGTACGCAACAAGCAGTAAGCGACAAGCAGTAAGCGACAAGCAGTACGCAACAAGCAGTAAGCGACAAGCAGTACGCAACAAGCAGTACGCAACAAGCAGTAAGCGACAAGCAGTACGCAACAAGCAGTAAGCGACAAGCAGTACGCAACAAGCAGTACGCAACAAGCAGTACGCGACAAGCAGTAAGCGACAAGCAGTAAGCGACAAGCAGTAAGCGACAAGCAGTACGCAACAAGCAGTACGTACCATGCAGTAGGCAACATGCAGTAAGCAACATGCAGTAAGCAACATGCAGTAATCAGTCAGCAACAAGCAGCACACAACAAGCAGCACACAACAAGCAGCACACAACATGCAGTACGCAACATGCAGTACACCACAAGCAGCATGCACTACTCAACAAGCAGGAAGCACTAGTCTGTTGAATAGTGTGTGAGATGCCAAAACAATTTTCGAGGTGTGTGTGTTATTCGGTTGAAACTCACTCAAAAGCGCGTACATGTACACGCACGCACGCATGAACGCAGGCACACACACACACACACACACACACACACACACACACACACACACACACACACACACACACACACACACACACACACACCCCTGCTATAAGGAATAAGCTCTGACTGGTTTGGCTTCATGACTGGCCTATTTTACAGGACAGGCAGAATAGAATGTTGAGAAAGAACAACATTCCAGCGTAGAACCGGGTCACACTTAATCAACCTGATCCTCCTCGGAGAATAGAACGGTTGGAACTATAGAACGGTTGGAACTATAGAACGGTTGGAAATATAGAACGGTTGGAACTATAGAACGGTTGGAACTATGGAACGGTTGGAACTATAGAACGGTTGGAACTATAGAACGGTTGGAAATATAGAACGGTTGGACCTATAGAACGGTTGGAACTATAGAAAGGTTAGAACTATAGAACGGTTGGAACTATAGAACGGTTGGAACTATAGAACGGTTGGAACTATAGAACGATTGGAACTATAGAACGGTTGGAACTATAGAACGGTTGGAACTATGGAACGGTTGGAACTATAGAACGGTTGGAACTATGGAACGGTTGGAACTATGGAACGGTTGGAACTATGGAACGGTTGGAACTGTGACACACCACGGAATCTAAAATAACTGTCCCCTGAACCTACTTTGATATAATACATGTAATATTGAAACACGTTTTTGATACAACTTCACAACATGTCTTCCTCATTATCCTAAAACCCAACTGAGAATGTCAAGAATATCATTGTGCATATGTTCCTTTGTAAACAATAATTGCCTTTCTGGTCAAATAAGAGTAGTATTGTATTTAATACATTATAGTATAGGATCTGAGACTTCTTTTCAACAGGGAAAGGAAAGACATTTTGTTCTTTGACCTTCAATATTAAACCATGTCAGTAGAGGGCAGTGCTGCCACTGTTTAACCAACTAATCAGTAGAGGGCTGTTTAACCAATCCAGACTCACTGTATTTCTTTTATACTGATAACAAGTTCAAACAGGTGCCATTAATACAGGTAACGAGTGGAGGACAGAGGAGAAGTTACAGGTCTGTGAGAGCCAGAAATCTGTCTTGTTTGTAGGTGACCAAATACTTATTTTCCACCATAACTTGCAAATAAATTCATTAAAAATCCTACAATGTGATTTTCTGGATTTTTTCCTTCTCATTTTGTCTGTCATAGTTGAAGTGTACCTATGATGAAAATTACAGGCCTCTCATCTTTTTAAGTGGGAGAACTTGCACAATTGGTGGCTGACTAAATACTTTTTTGCCCCACTATATGTCAGTAGAGGGCTGTTTAACCAGCTAATCAGTAGAGGGCTGTTTAACCAACTAATCAGTAGAGGGCTGTTTAACCAACTAATCAGTAGAGGGCTGTTTAACCAGCTAATCAGTAGAGGGCTGTTTAACCAACTAATCAGTAGAGGGCTGTTTAACCAACTAATCAGTAGAGGGCTGTTTAACCAACTAATCAGTAGAGGGCTGTTTAACCAACTAATCAGTAGAGGGCTGTTTAACCAGCTAATCAGTAGAGGGCTGTTTAACCAGCTAATCAGTAGAGGGCTGTTTAACCAACTAATCAGTAGAGGGCTGTTTAACCAACTAATCAGTAGAGGGCTGTTTAACCAACTAATCAGTAGAGGGCTGTTTAACCAACTAATCAGTGGGCTGTTTAACCAACTAATCAGAGGGCTGTTTAACCAACTAATCAGTAGAGGGCTGTTTAACCAACTAATCAGTAGAGGGCTGTTTAACCAACTAATCAGAGGGCTGTTTAACCAGCTAATCAGTAGAGGGCTGTTTAACTAACTAATCAGTAGAGGGCTGTTTAACCAACTAATCAGAGGGCTGTTTAACCAACTAATCAGTAGAGGGCTGTTTAACCAACTAATCAGTAGAGGGCAGTTTAACCAGCTAATCAGTAGAGGGCTGTTTAACCAACTAATCAGTAGAGGGCTGTTTAACCAACTAATCAGAGGGCTGTTTAACCAGCTAATCAGTAGAGGGCTGTTTAACCAACTAATCAGAGGGCTGTTTAACCAACTAATCAGTAGAGGGCTGTTTAACCAACTAATCAGTAGAGGGCTGTTTAACCAACTAATCAGAGGGCTGTTTAACCAACTAATCAGTAGAGGGCTGTTTAACCAACTAATCAGTAGAGGGCTGTTTAACCAACTAATCAGAGGGCTGTTTAACCAGCTAATCAGTAGAGGGCTGTTTAACCAACTAATCAGTAGAGGGCTGTTTAACCAACTAATCAGTAGAGGGCTGTTTAACCAGCTAATCAGAGGGCTGTTTAACCAACTAATCAGAGGGCTGTTTAACCAACTAATCAGAGGGCTGTTTAACCAACTAATCAGTAGAGGGCTGTTTAACCAACTAATCAGTAGAGGGCTGTTTAACCAACTAATCAGAGGGCTGTTTAACCAACTAATCAGTAGAGGGCTGTTTAACCAACTAATCAGTAGAGGGCTGTTTAACCAACTAATCAGAGGGCTGTTTAACCAACTAATCAGTAGAGGGCTGTTTAACCAACTAATCAGTAGAGGGCTGTTTAACCAACTAATCAGTAGAGGGCTGTTTAACCAGCTAATCAGTAGAGGGCTGTTTAACCAGCTAATCAGTGGGCTGTTTAACCAACTAATCAGTAGAGGGCTGTTTAACCAGCTAATCAGTAGAGGGCTGTTTAACCAACTAATCAGAGGGCTGTTTAACCAACTAATCAGTAGAGGGCTGTTTAACCAACTAATCAGTAGAGGGCTGTTTAACCAGCTAATCAGTAGAGGGCTGTTTAACCAACTAATCAGTAGAGGGCTGTTTAACCAACTAATCAGAGGGCTGTTTAACCAACTAATCAGTAGAGGGCTGTTTAACCAACTAATCAGAGGGCTGTTTAACCAACTAATCAGTAGAGGGCTGTTTAACCAACTAATCAGAGGGCTGTTTAACCAACTAATCAGTAGAGGGCTGTTTAACCAGCTAATCAGTAGAGGGCTGTTTAACCAACTAATCAGTAGAGGGCTGTTTAACCAGCTAATCAGTAGAGGGCTGTTTAACCAGCTAATCAGTAGAGGGCTGTTTAACCAGCTAATCAGTAGAGGGCTGTTTAACCAACTAATCAGTAGAGGGCTGTTTAACCAGCTAATCAGTAGAGGGCTGTTTAACCAGCTAATCAGAGGGCTGTTTAACCAGCTAATCAGTAGAGGGCTGTTTAACCAGCTAATCAGAGGGCTGTTTAACCAGCTAATCAGTAGAGGGCTGTTTAACCAGCTAATCAGAGGGCTGTTTAACCAGCTAATCAGTAGAGGGCTGTTTAACCAACTAATCAGTAGAGGGCAGTTTAACCAACTAATCAGTAGAGGGCTGTTTAACCAACTAATCAGAGGGCTGTTTAACCAACTAATCAGAGGGCTGTTTAACCAACTAATCAGAGGGCTGTTTAACTAACTAATCAGTAGAGGGCTGTTTAACCAGCTAATCAGTAGAGGGCAGTTTAACCAACTAATCAGTAGAGGGCAGTTTTCCCTTTGTTCATGACCAGAGTATTGTGGGGGGTGATAGCCCCTATAATATATAGGCATTGATTTTGAAGCTCAATGTTAAATTAAAATCTCTGACACCAATCTCGATGAAAATGTGCAAATCAACTTGGAGGTACACAACACACAACACACAAGCCTCTTGTCATGAGCCGTCTGTCCGTTACTGAGAAACAAAGCTGACATATAATTTGTCTTCATAGTGTTTTACACTTAGTGTTTTACACTTGTCTAATGACTTAGTGTTTCTCAGCACTATTTGTATCAGGAGTTACTCAAATTGTTCTTGACAATCCACAGGGTTATGCATGTTTTTAAAATGTTTAATCCCAGTGCTACCACACCTGATTCTACTACTCCGCTTGTTCATCAAGGCCTCAGCTGTTCATCAAGACCTCCGCTGTTCATCAAGGCCTCCGCTGTTCATCAAGGCCTCAGCTGTTCATCAAGGCCTCAGCTGTTCATCAAGACCTCCGCTGTTCATCAAGGCCTCCGCTGTTCATCAAGGCCTCAGCTGTTCATCAAGACCTCAGCTGTTCATCAAGGCCTCAGCTGTTCATCAAGGCATCCGCTGTTCATCAATGCCTCAGCTGTTTATCAAGGCCTTAGCTGTTCATCAAGGCCTCAGCTGTTCATCAAGGCCTCAGCTGTTCATCAAGGCCTCAGCTGTTCATCAAGGCCTCAGCTGTTCAGTTCATCAAGGCCTCAGCTGTTCATCAAGACCTCCGCTGTTCATCAAGGCCTCCGCTGTTCATCAAGGCCTCAGCTGTTCATCAAGGCCTCAGCTGTTCATCAAGGCCTCAGCTGTTCATCAAGACCTCCGCTGTTCATCAAGGCCTCAGCTGTTCATCAAGACCTCCGCTGTTCATCAAGGCCTCAGCTGTTCATCAAGACCTCAGCTGTTCATCAAGACCTCAGCTGTTCATCAAGACCTCAGCTGTTTATCAAGGCCTCAGCTGTTTATCAAGGCCTCAACTGTTCATCAAGACCTCAACTGTTCATCAAGACCTCAGCTGTTCATCAAGGCCTCAGCTGTTCATCAAGACCTCAGCTGTTCATCAAGACCTCAGCTGTTCATCAAGGCCTCAGCTGTTCATCAAGACCTCAGCTGTTCATCAAGACCTCAGCTGTTCATCAAGACCTCAGCTGTTCATCAAGACCTCAGCTGTTTATCAAGGCCTCAGCTGTTTATCAAGGCCTCAACTGTTCATCAAGACCTCAACTGTTCATCAAGACCTCAGCTGTTCATCAAGACCTCAGCTGTTCATCAAGACCTCAGCTGTTCATCAAGACCTCAGCTGTTCATCAAGACCTCAGCTGTTCATCAAGGCCTCCGCTGTTCATCAAGGCCTCAGCTGTTTATCAAGGCCTCCGCTGTTCATCAAGACCTCAGCTGTTCATCAAGGCCTCAGCTGTTCATCAAGACCTCAGCTGTTCATCAAGACCTCAGCTGTTCATCAAGACCTCAGCTGTTCATCAAGACCTCAGCTGTTCATCAAGACCTCAGCTGTTCATCAAGACCTCAGCTGTTCAAGACCATGTATAGTAGAATCAGGTGATGTAGAACTGGGCTTGAACAACAACAAAAAAGCCTGTATAAACCTGCTGCTTGTCAAGAGCAGTTGTGGCCATCCCTGAATTGTATTTATAAAGTTGACTATATCTGACGAATGTACGTTTGGTTGTAAATGTTATATTTAGTGATAACTCACCTTTTGTTTACAGGTAATGTAGTACTAGGCCTTTCTTCAGTAAACTTTAAAGGAGGGTACATGTTGATTATTTGTGTATTTTCCAGGAGTTTGCTCGATTGTCTTAATAAGAGAGATCTGGGGGAAAAGTTTCCAGTTTACTCCATATTGGCTTAAAATGTGTTTCTGTGTTTTCTTTTCCCTCAGGAAAATCAGCTGTTAATATAAAAAAAATACTAACAACTACATTATTTCTGTTGCTATTTCACACTATTGTTGACTTTTTCTTGTATTTCTGTATTATAATGTTGTGTAATAATGTTCTATAATCCCCTTCTGGCGTTAAAAAACATGGAAATTAAAAACTAAAAAAACTCAAGTTTTAAGTGAGAATATGCATTTGGTCTGAAGCCGATAAAAAAAAAAAGGAAATTCACATGAGCACCACAATGTCTATTTCACCCACCAAGGTTTTCCAGCACACAGCTCCACCAAGGTTTTCCAGCACACAGCTCCACCAAGGTTTTCCAGCACACAGCTCCACCAAGGTTTTCCAGCACACAGCTCTACCAAGGTTTTCCAGCACACAGCTCCACCAAGGTTTTCCAGCACACAGCTCCACCAAGGTTTTCCAGCACACAGCTCCACCAAGGTTTTCCAGCACACAGCTCTACCAAGGTTTTCCAGCACACAGCTCCACCAAGGTTTTCCAGCACACAGCTCTACCAAGGTTTTCCAGCACACAGCTCTACCAAGGTTTTCCAGCACACAGCTCCACCAAGGTTTTCCAGCACACAGCTCCACCAAGGTTTTCCAGCACACAGCTCCACCAAGGTTTTCCAGCACACAGCTCTACCAAGGTTTTCCAGCACACAGCTCCACCAAGGTTTTCCAGCACACAGCTCACCAAGGTTTTCCAGCACACAGCAGGTTTTCCAGCACACAGCTCTACCAAGGTTTTCCAGCACACAGCTCTACCAAGGTTTTCCAGCACACAGCTCTACCAAGGTTTTCCAGCACACAGCTCTACCAAGGTTTTCCAGCACACAGCTCTACCAAGGTTTTCCAGCACACAGCTCTACCAAGGTTTTCCAGCACACAGCTCTACCAAGGTTTTCCAGCACACAGCTCTACCAAGGTTTTCCAGCACACAGCTCTACCAAGGCTTTACAGCACACAGTTCTACTAAAGGCTTTACAGCACACAGCTTTGACCTACTACAGTAGCAATGTTGGTATTGTACTTCAGACTAGACTGAACAAAAATATAAACGCAACATGTAAAGTGTTGGTCCCATGTTTCCTGAGCTGAACACAATGCCACAGATGTCTCAAGTTTTGAGGGAGCGTTCAACTGGCATGCTGACTTCAGCAATGTCCACCAGAGCTGTTGCCAGATAAATGAATGTTCATTTCTCTACCTTAAGCCGCCTCCAGCATCGCTTTAAAGAATTTTGAAGTCTGTCCAATCGGCCTCACACCCACAGACCACATGTAACCACACCAGCCCATGACCTCCACATCCGGCGTCTTCATCTGCGGGACCGTTTGAGACCAGCCACCCCGGACAGCCGATGAAACTGTGGGTTTTGCACAACTGAAGAATTTCTGCACAAACTGACAGAACCCGTCTCAGTGAAGCTCCTCTACGTGCTCGTCGTCCTCACCACGGTCTTGACCTGACTGCAGTTCGGCGTCGTAACTGACTTCAGTGGGAAAATGCTCACCTTCGATGACCACTGGCACGCTGGAGAAGTGTACTCTTCACAGATGAATCCCGGTTTCAACTGTACCGGGCAGATGGCAGACAGCGTGTGTGGTGTCTTGTGGGTAAGCAGTTTGCTGATGTCAATGTTGTGAACAGAGTGCCCCATGGCGGTGGGGTTATGGTAGGGGGCAGGCATAAGCTACAGACAACGAACACAATTGCATTTTATCGATGGCAATTTCAATGCTCAGAGATACCGGGACGAGATGCTGAGGCCCATTATCGTGCCATTCATCCGCCGACATCACCTCATGTTGCAGCATGATAATGAACGGCCCCATGTCTCAAGGATCTCGACACAATTCCTGGAAGCTGAAAATGTCCAACTTTTTCCATGGCCTGCATAATCACCAGATATGTCACCCCACTGAGCATGTTTGGGATGCCCTGGATTGACGTGTATGACAACTTGTTCAAGTTCCCGCCAATATCCAGCAACTTCACACAGCCATTGAAGAGTGGGACAACATTCCACAATTTTTTTAATATTTTGTGAATAATCCAATACTTTTTCTTGTATGTGGTATAAATCACATTATTGTGTGTGGAAGCACCTCCTCTAAGACTATGAATGAGACTGTTTGAGATGGTTTGAATCCTGAGCAGCCAACACATAGTTTGAAGTATAATAGACCAACATAACTACTGTAGTAGGTCAAAGCTGTGTGCTGGAAAACCTTGGTGGTGCTCATGTGAATTTCCTTTATTTTTTCAGACCAGACTTCGTTTTTTTAGTTTTCAATAGTATAATCATTAAGCCTCACATCACGTAACAACACAAAGCAAAGGAACCTAAAGGAAGCTTGCTTACTTAGCTGCTCTTACTGTATGTAATCTAATTCCACAATTTACACTAATGATCTATTCTGAAACCTAACGGTTATTTTGTGACGTCAAGCAATAAACTGAGCCGTAATGTAACAGACTCAACAAAGGCCCTCTGTTATAGCATACCTGTTGTTAATGAACCCTGATCATATAGTCTTCTAGCCTATCATTAAGTTACATAACAGGAATAAAACACACACACACACACCAAGCGCACACACCAAGCACGCACACACACACACACACACACACACAGACACACACACACACACACACACACACACACACACACACACACACACCCTTAGTCCCTCTTGATAACCAGACCTCACCCCACTTCTCTCCTCCTCCCCTCCCGTCCCCCTCTGCCCTTGTCTCCTCCTCCTCTCACCTGTCCTCCAGCCAGGTGCTGCTCCTACGGCGTTGCCACGGCAACCTCCCTCCCCCAGCGGGGAAGATCTCTTCCATCAGGTCCATGGTGCTGGTCCGTCCGCCCCCGGGCCAGGTGTCCAGCATCGGGCTCAGGGTCTTATCCCCCCGGGACACCAGCTGTCTGACCAGGGCTTCCACCTTCAGCTCCCCAGCAGACCTCTCCCTCCTGGCCAGGAGATGGTACTCTAACCCCAGGCTTTCCTTACCGCTAGGCCCCTGCTGGGGATCTGGGATACTGCTGCTGGGGTCGATGGGGGTCTGGTGGGTCGGAGTCTCAGGCTGGGGGATAGAGAGGGGGACTGTCTGAGGGGAAGGGGAGGAGATAGATGGTCTTCTCTCTGGACGCACAGCCTCCAGAAACTCACAGCTGCATGGATAGAAACAGACGGTACACATGGCAGTAATGATGAGGGGTCCATTTTCTAAAAGATTGAACATTTCAACATTGTTGCATTTACATCAGGTGTTATGTTGATCTTGTCAGTGTCTCTTTGTCTATGCACATTAGAATAGTGGAACAAAAACCTTTGTTATATTGTGCAGTAGTGTAGCGATGACAGCATGTTGTACCTGTTGAAGTGCTGTAGCTCAGGACGATGCTCCTCTTTGTCTGGGGGTGAGGAGGAGGAGGGGAGGAGGAGGAGGAGAGGAGGAGGAGGAGGGAAGTCCTCTGTGATGTCCGTCTCCCTGATGGGGAGCGGGGAGGAGGAGGGGAGGGAGGGGCCAGCTCCTGGAGGAACACCTCGTCATAGTCCTGTAAGGAGACTATTGGAGGGACTACCTGTGTGGGCGAGGCTATGTGTAAGGGTGGGGTCTCCTGCAGGTTGGACTCTGAGATGCGGAGGGAGAGCAGGGGGTGTGGTCTGGGAGAGGTTTTAGGAGGAGGTGGGGTTAGAGAGGTCTCAGGTATGACCAGGGGTAGGATGTTCTTTGGTACAGAACTCTCT